>NW_025213726.1:9673-15180 GCF_004010195.1 Chiloscyllium plagiosum | reverse complement strand
GTAAAAATCACTGAATTATGGTCACTATCCCCAAAGTGCTCACCTACCTTTAATTCTAATACCTGGCCTGGTTCGTTACCCAGAACCAAATCCAGTATGGCCTCACCTCTTGTTGGCCTGTCTACATATTGTGTCAGGAAACTCTCCTGCACACATTGAACAAACACTGACCCATCTAACGAACTTGAGCTATAGCTTTCCCAATCAATATCAGGAAAGTTAAAGTCCCCCATAATAACCACCCTATGACTGTCACTCATCTTCTGAATCACCTTCCCTATCCTTTCTTCAATGATTCTAGGACTATTGGGAGGCCTGTAAAAGACTCCTAACAGGGTGACCTCACCTTTCCTATTCCTAACCTCAGCCCAAACTACCTCAGATGGCAAGTCCTCATCCATCGTCCTTCCCACCAAAGGGCACACCGCCACCTCGACCCACATTGCTCTCCATCTGCCACGTATTTGCCCATTCTCTCCACTTGTCTTCGTCACCTTGAAGTTTTTTTACAACCTCCTCACCCACTCACAATCCATCATCCTTTAGTTCTGTCAGCAGGTTGGGATATTTTGTATTTGATTCCTGCAACCAAATATTTAATGAGTATTGTGAACAGTTGGGGCCTGAGTACCGATCTCTATGATATCCCAGCAACCTTCCTCTGTTATTTTTTTAAAATATAATATTTATTTCCTGAATCTGGGGGATATATTGTATTTTATTCCCACAACCAAATGTTTAATGGGTATTGTGAACAGTTGGGGCCTGAGTACCGATCTCTGTGATATCCCAGAAACCTTCCTCTGTTATCTTTTTAAAAAAATAATATTTATTTCCTGAATCTGGGTGTGACTGGCTGGGCCAGCATTTATTGCCTGTCCCTGGCTGCCCCTTGAGAAGCTGGTGGTGAGCTGCCTTGTTGACCCGCTGCAGCCCACTGTGGATTCAGTGACAGTAACACCATTGAATGTCAAGCAGCAGTGGTTAGATTGTATTTTAGTGGTGATGGTCACGGCGTGGCATTTGTGTGGCGTGAATATTGCTTGCCACTTGTCAGCCTGGATACTGTCCAGATCTTGTCGCATTTGGACATGGCCTGCTTCAGTATCTGAGGAGCCACAAATGTTGCTGAACATTGTGCAATCATTGGCGAACATCCCCACTTCTGGCCTTATAATAGAGGCAAGGCCATTGCTGAAGAAGCCCTGAAGATGTATGGGCCTAGACCACTGCCCAAGGAACTCCTACAGACTTGTCCTGGAGCTGAGTTGACTGGCCTTTATCAACCATAACCATCTTCCTACGTGTCAGGTATGATTCTAACCAGCGTGGAGTTTGCCCCTGATACCCATTGATTCTAGTCTTGCTAAGGTCCCTTGATGCCACACTTGGTTGAAGGCAGCCTTGTTTTAAAGGGCTGTCACTCTCACCCCACCTCTGGAATTCAGCTCTTTTGTCCATGTTTGAATCAAGGTAATGAGATCAGGAGCTGAGTGACTTTGGGGCAGCCCAAACTGGGCGTCATTGACCAGGGTATTGCTGAGCAGGTGCTGCTTGAAAACACTGAGACCTTCCACCACTTTACTGATGATCGAGAGTAGGCTGATGGGGTGGTAACTGGCTGGATTAGATTTGTTCTGCTTTTTCTGCATAGGAGATACTTGGGGTAATTTTCGATGTAATCGGGGAAATGTCGTTGTTGTAACGGTTTTGGAACAGCTTAGCTTGGGCAGTGACAACGTCTGGAGAACAACTTTTCAGTACTATTGCCAGAATGTTGTCAGCGTATGTACCCTCTGGGGTATCCAGTGTCTCCAACTGAATCTGGATATCGCGTGGAGTGAATCAAATTGGTTGATGACTGGTAACTGAACTGCTGAGGATGACTGGAGGAGGCTGAGGTGGATAAACCACTCAGCACTTCTGACTGAAGATTATTGCGAATGCATGAACGTTATCTTTTGCACTTAAGTGCTGCGCTCTTCCATCATTAAGGATGGGGATACTTGTGGAATCTCCACCTTCAGTGATTTGTTTAATTGTCCATAACTATTCTCAACTAGAAGTGGAAGGACTGCAGATCATTTGCTTATGGGATCCCTAAGCTCTGTCTATCACTTATTGCTTATGCTGTTTGGCACACAGGTAGTCATGGTTGATGGCTTCACCAGGCTGACACCTCATTTTCAGGTATGCCCGGTGCTGCTCCTGCCCTCCTGCACTGTCCATTGACTCAAGGTTGATCCTCTGGCTTGATGGTAATTGTTGTGAGGAGGATATGCCAGGCCGTGAGGTTGTGCTGGAGTACAACTCTGCTGCTTATGGAAACCCAGACTTGAGCTGCTAGATCTGTTCGAAGTCTGTCCTATTTAGCACGGTGATCGTGCCACCCAAAATGGTGGAGGTTATTCTCAATGTGCAAGTGTGACTTTGTCTCCACAATGACTATGCGGTGGTCACTCTTACCGATACTGTCATGGACAGATACTTCTGCAACTGGCAGATCAGTAAGGCTGTGGTCAAATATGGCTTTTCCCTCTTGTTGGTTCCTTCACCACCTGCCGCAGACCGAGTCGAGAAGTTATTTCCTTTAGAACCTGACTAGCTCAAAGAGTAGTGCTGCTGCCGAACCACTCTTTTTGTGGACATTGATATCCCCCACCCAGAGTACATTTTGTGCCTTTGCCACCCTCAGTGCTCCCTCCAAGTGTTGGTCAGCATGGAGGAGTACTGTCTCATCAGTTGAGAGAGGCTGGTACATGATAATCAGCAGGAGGCTTCCTTTCCCATGTGTAAACTAATGCCATGAGACTTCATGGGATACAGAGTCACCGTTGAGGACTCCCAGAGCAATTCCCTTCCAACTGTATTCACACTGTGCAACCACTTCTGCTTTGTCTGTCCTGCTGGTGAAACAGGAGATATCTGGGGAAGGTGATGGGGTGTCTGGGACATGGTCATACTCACAGAATCATACCTTAAATACAATGTCAGGTTGTTGCTTCACAAGTCTGTTTATTTCTATTCACTGTTTCCTGCCAGCTGTCCCATTCCAGAAGCTTGTCCATATATTCGCCCCAATCCACTAAGATTTGATTTTGCAAACTAGGCTGGGAGCTTTACCAAACTTTTTCTCAAAATCCACGTGCTTTACATCCATTGCTTCTCTTTCATTTGTCTCCCAGTCTGTTTCTCATACATGGTTCCCATTTCATAAATCTATGTTAGTGTTGTCTATGACCATTACTTTCAGTCCCAATAATTTCCCCCAAACCATTTATTTACTATGTTCTATGTTCCATGTACTATTTCATTTTCCTACACCAGACTTGGTTTTCCTGGTATTGTCAAAAAGTTCTGTGAAGACAGAACTGAAGTAGTGGATTCATAGTTTTGCCATTTCCCTGTTTCCCATTCTCCTTTCTTTGGTTTCAAACTAGAAGGAACCCGCACTGTTTTTTCATACTTCTCACATTGACATAATTTGACAAGCTATAATAGTTCACTCTTATAACCTTTGTGAACATTATCTTCAGAAACCTATCAATTCCTGTCTTAAGCTGGTCAGCTCCACATCATACACGCACAGGAGCATAGTCTCTGTACCAACAGAAATACAACACGATCTATATTAGTCCCACTTTCCAACACCAGGAACATAGCCTGGAATGTTATGACACTTCCAAGTGTTCGTCCAAGTACACTTAACGGTTGAGAGGTTAGCCGTGATAACTCCCCTCTCAGAAAGTACATTCCAGACCTCAACACCCTCTGGGTGAAAAAAAAGTAATCTTTAAATCCTCTCTGAACGTCAAACCCTTCACTTTAAGGTGTGCTCCCTTGTTCTTGACCCTCTGTCAAAAAGGAACAGTTGCTGTCTATCCACCCTGTCCATGCCCCTTCTTAACTTATCCTTCTGAATCACATCCCCCTCAGCCTCTCTGTCCAAAGTAAACAACCTGAGATTATCCAGCCTCCCTCCATAGCTGATATGCTCCATCCCAGGGAACATCCTAGTGAATCTTCTCTGCAACCATTCCAGTACAATCACATCTTTCCTGTAATGAGGCTCCCAGACTACATACAGTACTCCATCATGGACTAACCAAAGCCCTATATAACACTTATAATCTACTCCCTGATTAATAAACGCTCCACCCAAGGTTCAATTCTTAACTAGCCCATTACCCTGTTCAGTCAAATTCAGGGATGTGTGGAGAAACACCCTCTGAGCTCTCTAGTGTGCTGCCAATCATTGTGTATACCCCATGTCTGGTTCCTCCTTCCAAAGTACATCATCTCATATTTATCAGGATCACATTCCATCTGCTATTGATCTGCCCATCTGATCATTCCACTTGTATTTTTCTGTAAAATTAGAACTTCCTCCTCACTGCCAACCACCCGGCCAAATCTTTGTGTCAAACACAAACTTACTTATCACAATTCCCACCCCTCCACCCACTCCCCCTCCAGATTCACATCTATACCATTTATGAATGCTACAAACAATAAGGGACACAGCACTGATCCCTGTGGTACACCAGGGGACACTGGTCTCCAGTCACACAAACAACCTTCTCCCACCACCCTCTGCCTCCTGACACTAAGACAATTTTCATTGTAACTTTTCAAGTTATCCTTGATACTCTGAGATTTTACTTTATTTTTTTCAATTTCCCATGTGGAACTTTGTCAAAGGCCTTGCTGCAAAACTAACTAAGCGACCTCTTCAAACTAATTCAATCAAATTCATTAGGTGTGACTTCACTCTGATAAAGTCATGATGATTATCCCTGATCAAACCTTGCGACTCTGATTGGAGTTCGATTTTCTCCTTCTCTATTTTCTCCAGTAGTTTCCCGAACAGTGATCGAATACTCGCTCGTCCGTAGTTACCTTGGCAAATCTCTACCACCCTTACTGTGAAGTGGAATCATATTAGCTGCTCTCCAGTCCTCTGGCACCTCCCCTGTGGTCAGATTCCAATTAAAATTTCCTCCCTTGACTCCAACAGTATCCAGACCTGCGGACTGGTCCAATTTTATACCAGACAAAGCCTCAAACCCCTGCTCGTATTTTACATCAATCTCTTCAAGAGCTTTCCGGTCCATCTTCTCGAATTCTGTACCTGCATCCTCCTTCTCCCAAGTAAAACAGCTATGATGTTTACATGTAACAATCTATCAATGTTCTCCGGGTTGACGCACTGATTGCCCCTTTGGTTTCTAATGGACACTAACTGTTTGCTGATTATTCTGTTCTACTTGTACGTGTGGAATATCGTGGGCTTCTACCTAATCTCGCCTGCTTGCACTTCTCCATGTCCCTCTGTTATTCAGTCCCCTCTATGTTTCTAAGTTTCTAAGTTTCACTACAATCACCTCTCATCTTTTGAAACTCGAGATCACAGGCTGAGTTTCCCCATCAGACAATCTTGCCATTTTATGCATTAGTCTGGAAAATACCTTTTGCAGTTCCTCTGTAGTCAGTATATTCTATCTTAG
>NW_025213726.1:2647-9067 GCF_004010195.1 Chiloscyllium plagiosum | reverse complement strand
GAGATCACAGGCTGAGTTTCCCCATCAGACAATCTTGCCATTTTAGGGATTAGTCTGGAGAATACCTTTTGTAGTTCATCTGTAGTCAATATATTCTATCTTAGATTGGGACACCAAACGGTACACAATACTCTAAGTTTAGTCTCAGCAACACTATATGCAGCTGGTGCACGACATCTTCTATATTGCAATTACATACACATGAATGTAAATCTAATTTTTCGTTTCCTATTTGCCTGCTTTCTTCCCAATTCATTTCACTTTAACTTTTCTTATGATGTTAGTGGGAGAGTTCTTAAAAAAAGACTCTCCTGAATATCCAACGATACGTTATCCATTAGCTCCTCGTTGCCTACGTCCACAAGGATCATCTTCAAACCATTCCAAAAAATGTTTGCCACTTATGGTTTTCGTTTCATCGATGCATTATCATCCTCCTCAGTTTTCCCATTACCTTCTATATATCCAGTAACATGTTCTTTGTAATTCAGTCCAAGAGACACCCGACCGCGGATTACAAGTTAACCGATCTGTAGTTCACCACTCTCCATCTTCATCCTTTCTTAAACTGTTGGATAATATTTATAACTTTTGCCATATCCAGATTAGCTAAATATCTTTCCGGAATGTTTTGGAAAATAACATAAAAATCTAAGATGCAATCAATACGTCTATTGCTGCTTCCTCTGAAATTCTTGAATGAAGTGTCTGATCTGTCAGATTTATAAATACTCAATCCAGCTTCCTTTTCAAAGATGAACTCAACACTGATAAGAATGATCTTAGACTTTGCTTACACAAGTTCCATGGTCACTTGGTATTTCTGGGAGAATTTCTGGATATTCTGCCTTGAAGATAGACACAAAGAAACTGTTTCTTTCCCCTGTGATTTCTCTGTTCTCTTCAATAAATTACCCTGTCCGCACCCCTACTGTTCCACATTTGACCTTGTTTTTACTTTTGTTTCATACACCGATGTACTTTTTTTTTAGCAGTCTTTACGTTTTTCTTTAGCAGTCTTTATGGTTTTCTTTAGCAGTCTTTATGGGGTTTTTTTTGTCTGCATGTTGTTTCGCTTTTTGAACGTATCGTTGGATATTCAGGAGGGTCTTTTTTTAAGAACTCTCCCACTAACATCATAAGAAAAGTTAAAGTGAAATGAATTGGGAAGAAAGCAGGCAAATCGGAAACGAAAAATTAGATTTACATTCATGTGTGTGTAATTGCAATATAGAAGATGTCGTGCACCAGCTGCATATGGTGTTGCTGAGACTAAACTTAGAGTATTGTGTACCGTTTGATGTTCCAATTCCTTCTCAGTTTCTTGGTCATCCGTTGCTGGGTCCTACATTTCTCCGAATCCACTGGCTTACTACAACACTTGGCATTTTTCTAAGCTGCTTCCTTTGACCTAATAGGTAGTTAAAGGAAAGGCTGAAAGGGTTAGGTCGGAGAGGCGGGTGGACCAGATTGATGGGAAGGAAGATGAACACATAGGAACGTTCAAAAGGAGGAGTGTGCTGAGTTGGAATATTGGACTGGGATAAGGTGGAGTTAAGGGAAATGGGGAAACTGGTGAAATCTACATTAATCCCCTGTGGTTGGAGGGTCCCAAGGCAGAAGAGGAACCTTTCTTCATCCATGCTTCGGGTGGTTAGGGTTTGGCGATGGAGGAGGCCCAGGACTCTCATCTCCTTGGCAGAGTGGAAAGGAGAGGTAAAGTGTTTAACCACAAGGTGGTGGAGTTGGTCAATGTGGCTGTTCCAGCGATGTTCTCTGAAATGATCCACGTATGTCTCGCCAATGTAGAGACGACCACACTGAGTTTAAAGGATGCAATAGATGAGGCGTTCTGTCTCCCTTCATCACCTATCACTTTCAACACCACTTTCATCTACCTATCGCATTCCTAGCTACCTGCCTCCTGCCACACCCCCTTCTCATTTATCTCTCAGCTCCCTTGACCCAGCAGCCTCATTCCTGATAAAGGGTTGTGCCCGATACGACAATGCTCCTGGTCCTAGTACTGTGCCTGACTGTGCTTTTCCAGCGCCACTGATCTCCAGCAGCTGCAATGCCCATTTTCTCCTCACACCTTCAGGGCTTGCATGATTCAGATTTATAACAGTTACTTCAAATAAAACAAAAACTACCGTGTACTCAAACAGCATAAAAGAAAAACAATGCATTGTGGTCACTGTTCCCAAAAGGTCCTTTACAGCTAAGTTTTCAATTAGCTTTTCTGATCATCCAACATCAATTCCTAAATAACTTGATCTCTCGCTCCGTGCTCGACAAAATGTTAATGCCAGCTATCTAACACATGCTCATGAAATCCATTTTTCCCAGCATTAGCATTCAGTTGGGTTAACACAGTTTAGATATAATGTAAACAGTACATTATTACTGCAGTAGCCACAAATGTGTATATCTCATTTTCCTGTTTTATAACCTGCCCAACATTTGTATTGCAGCTTTCATTTTGATATATAACTCCCATCAATGTTTCGTTCTCCTTGCTGCTTTTACGCTCCACATTACAAGATTCTGTAGAATCTGAGCGATGTGGACTTTGGGGAGATTAATGCTAGAGATCATCTCGCCACATCATTTATGATCTTCTCAAACATTAATTTCTCCAGATCTCCCGTTATGCTAGTGGAGTAGAGAAGGACAATGATCATTCAACAAAGCTCTGTATTTCCCCCAGAGAGCTGAGAGTGCTCTAACCTGGGTGATGATTTGGAGATGCTGGTGTTGGACTGGGGTGTACAAAGTTAAAAATCACAAAACACCAGGTTATAGTCCAACAGGTTTAATTGGAAGCACACTAGCTTTCGGAGTGACGCTCCTTCATCAGGAGCGTCGCTCCGAAAGCTAGTGGACTATAACCTAACCTGGGTGGGAACCTTACGGCAGGCTGGTAAAGCATTGCTGCTGCTGTACAGGATCTTAGTGAGATTACACCTGGAGTAGTGTGTGCAGATTTAGTCTCTTCAATGAAGAAAGGATGTTGTTATATTGGAAGCAGCTCAGAGATGGTCCTCTCAACTGATTCATGCAATGACGGTGCTAGCTTATAACGAAAGGTTGATCAGGTTGATCCAATAGCCATTGGAGTTTACAAAAATGAAAGAAGATCTTATTTCAACATAGATGACAGGAAGGAGTCAACAACTGAAGAGAATTACACAGATAATGGAGGAATCCATTCCGTTCTTCAGCCTGTTACACACGAACAACAGAAGGAAATTAGTGCCTTTGACCCTGTTACACCAGAATAGGGCAAGGCTGTTCAGCCCCTGGAGCCTGATGTATATTTACAGGAGGAGGCCAATCAGCCCCTCGAGCCTATAACACTAGCCCCAGAGTAGGCCATGCTGCACCAGTATCCTATTACACAGCAACAGGATCAGTCCATTCAGCCTCCTCAATACTGTAACATAGGAACTGGAAGCGGTCACACAGTGACTGGAGATTTGTTACACTGGGATAACAAGAGGCCATTCAGTCCCACCGAGTCTGTTGCAAGAGAATTGGATAAGGATAAAAACTATTGAGACTTACTTCATGAGAAAGGAGGAGGTAACTCAGACACGTGTCTGTTGTATGGGAACAAGAGAAGACCAATCGCTCCCTTGGTCCCATCTGTGGGATACATGAGGAGACCGTTCAGTATATCCACCTGTTATGGAGAAATATGAGAAGACCCTCAAAATGTTACACAGCAACAAGAAGATTCCATAATCCCCCACCTCTCTAACGCATCAACAGGAAGTGGTCATTCTGGCCTTGGAGATGACAACATGGGAATGCCATAAAGACTTCATCCCATCGATTTTGTACACCAGCAGGATGATGAGTCCAGTCAGCCACACATACCGCTTATGCAGCAATTGCAGCACATCTCTTAAAACCTTTTGCCCATCAAACAGGAATTCAAAGAAAACGTAAAGGTTTTAGAAAGGGAAGAACTTATAATAACTGAATACATTAGGGAGTAAAATGTAACAATAAAGTATTGTAATTTAAGGCAAATGATTTGAATCCATTGTTGTGGACATTTGCAAACGTAAACCACAATTCATCGGAGTCAAAGTGGTTTTACAAAGGAGAAATCATGATTGAAGTGTTTTCTTGAGTTATTTAAAGATGTGACAAACAAGGTGGATAGTGGGAGTCCTGGAAATGGAATATATATGGTCTTCGTGAAGGATTCAGATAGGTCGCTTATCCAAAGAGTGAATGGTAAGATCAGACAGCATCGGTTTAGGAGTAATTTATTGGCTTGGATGGAGGATTAGTTAACCAACAAAATGCAGTCAGATGAATTAACTGTGTCATTTTCTATTGGAAAATGCAATTTGTTGGGTGCTATAGATTTCACTTCTCATGCTTCAACCATTTGTGATTGACATTATTACTTGGTTGACGGGATAGAAATACTATAGCTACATTTTCAGATGACACTAACATTGGTGGGAAATTACTTGGAAATTACTTCGGAATGATGATGCAAGAGATTTAAAAACTATATGTATCGATTGGGTGAATGGGGCAAACATTTGGCAATGAAAATTAAAGTGGATAAATATAGAGTTATTCAAGTTGGCCAGCCTACTAAAAAGGCAAATTATTATCTAAATGGAGAGAAACTTCAAAGTGCTCAAGTGCAGAGGGATCTGGGTGCCTGCTTGAATATCACAGAAAACTTGCTTGCGGGTACTTGAAGTAATGAGGGATGCAAGCATAACTTCAGCCTTTATTTGTAAAAGGATAGAGTAGAAAGGTAGGGAGTGTTGCTGTAGCTATGCAAGGCGTTAGTGAGGCTGCAACTGGAGTACAGTTTGGGTGTCCTGCTGAATGAGGTAATTGGAGGCAATTCAGAAGGGCTTCATTAGATTGATTCCATATTTGAAGTGTTTGTCTTATGAAGAGAAATTGAGCAGTTTAGGCCTATACTCTCGAGTTTATAAGAATGAATGGAGAGCTCATTGAGGTCTGTAAAATGCTAAATGTAATTAAAAGTGTAGCTGTGGAGTGGATATTTTTTCATGTGGCGCAATCTACAATAAGAGACTAGAGTTTGAGGATCGAGAAATGGCAGGAAAGTGGAACAGAGGCCGCGATGACATCAGCCATGATTGTATTCCATGGCGGAGCAGGTTCGAAGGGTTGGATTCCTGACTGATGCTCCTTGTTCATATTCAGCTTTATGACTGTGTTACACAGTAATGGGGGAGGATTATGTATCAAACAGGAAGCAGGCACACCGGATAAATCAGTCTAAATCAGTTTGACAGAACGTCACCAGTGGAGTCACACAGTGACCAGTGCACGGTCCTCAACTATTTACAATCTATATCAATGATCAGGAGGATGGAACAGATATAGAGATACTGAGTTTGGTCATGTTGCTGTGATAAGCAAGAGATTAAATTATCAAGAGAGGGTGGAGGGTCTACAGATAGATACAGATTGGTAAAGGCAATGGATTATAATTTGGCAGCTGCAATATAACATGATATAATCTGTCATTTCATTTACAGGAATAATGGAAGGCAGTATGGTACTGAAATGGAGAGGGATTACAGGGATTAATGATACTGTATACTGGGGGGTTCACTCAGACCCGTTCAGACATGGGAGGTTTTGTCCATCCCTGATCGTCTGCTCATTGACACGCCAAGTAACCCCATTGCTCTCCGTCCACATGGAATGTTTTGAAGTGTTTGGTTGGTGATGGGGGATGCTGTTTTCAAACGTGTATCAAGGGGATGGCCTTTATCCAGGATATATTCATTCCTTTCTATATGGAGATCTGAAGACGATGGGAATGGCTGCCTGCTTGTGAATGAAGAGGCTGTGGCTGCTGTCAGGACAGAGGAATTTACCAACATGATGTACCGTGATGGGCACACTGCAAGATTAATACAGAGAGTGCTCCTTTAGTTCCTCTACCTCTCCCCATTGACATGGCTACTCCGCAGATGCCATGTACACCATTGGGAATCCCACTATACTGGATACACCCGGCAGTTCCCTGCTGAGGGTGAAACAATGTATTTACCTCATCCACCATATATATCCTTCGTCACTGAATGGTTACATTGATGGCAACATACTGGGAGATGATGGATATGTTTGAAAAGTTCCAGAACATAGAAGCTGAATGAAACTGTGACCCGAACAGCCACTGGAAGCACCGTCCTTCCCCCTGGTGTGAAGCTGCAGGACGTGTTAAAGGAGGTGACACCGCTCTGTGACCGGCTCCTTGTTCAATCAGTGTCCCCTCACACTCTGCTCCTGCGTTAAATGGAGCTTGGGAAGCTGTTCCTGGAAAATCCGGGGTGGACACAGCAGATCCCTTTCCCCACACACACTCACTGCGTGGTTTCAAAGCTTCCCTTCTCTGCAACC
>NW_025213726.1:0-2412 GCF_004010195.1 Chiloscyllium plagiosum | reverse complement strand
AGCAAAATATAATCTATTTAAATGCTTTAGTTAAAATACAATCAAAGAAAAGAACATTTCGGGATTGCTTATATGTTGGAACACTTACACAAACAATAGATACCGTACCTTCTTGGTTTACACCTCTTGGCGCAAAGATATATTCAAATACAGATTCTTACATGCAGTTTTCTGATCCAGAAGAAATCAACATCAACAGAGATCTCAGAGAGAAAGGCAGCTGGGGATCATGTATTGACATTTCCAACCATTCTGGGACCCAAACAGCTTCTGAATGCTGCAGCTAAAAACAAAACAAGGAAATCTGGTCTGGGAGAGCGGGCCACCATTTTAATAAAACCTAAAGGCTTTCTCAGTTATTTACGTAAACTGTTTTCAGACAGCATTTCTGCACCTCTGCCTTTAAAATCTCTCTTCAAAAAAAAAACCAAGAGAAAATAACCTTTTTATAGTGACAGTATTCTCACAACTCCACCTTTAATAAAATGATCCATCAATATACAAAAATGGATTCATTTTAGACCTAATCTTCCTCTATTAGTAGACTGGAATGAATATATGTGTATATATATATATATATATTACATTGACTCTGAGCATACAAATGTTCACAACTCGATTCGATTTCAGTCATTTTACTCCTGCCACAGAATGCCTTTTGTCTTTCTTCATCCAAGTCTCCACAACGTGTCAAAGCTTACTGTTTCTCGCTCTGTCAACTTTATAATTTCAAATTGAATGGCAGCAAGAATAAGCTCAGTCGAAACAGACTGGTATTTTTCTCCCTAAACTTCTCCAAAAACTTTAAGGGGTCACGATCAGTGATAAAGATTTGTCTCATGTATGTTATTCGCAATTTAAATGCTGAAATGTTGTAACGCCAACACCAAGCTCAAGGCCTCCTTCCCCATTGTGGAATAAATCTGTTGATGTTTCCACTGGACACTCTGACCACACATTACATAATGGAGCACTTCTCATCGCTCCAATAGTCCTTCTGAATGACATAGCTCCTCATGTCTCAGCATAAAAACATTACATCCTTCTGTACCACTTAATGCTGTAACCTTTTTACCTGCTACTCCTGGCCTACGCCAGTAAACCTTACTCTCACAGGGATATGTTTTAAGAAGATCACACACATTCTTCTCAATCCCTCACAGAAAACAAACTTCGATTTCTGAACCAAATCATCATCAGCCATTTCAGCTTCTAACCTTGCCATTGTAACTCTCTGCCGTTCCACATGAGTTCTCAGGATTGCAGGAAGTGAATTGTTGAACTTCTCCAAAATAAGAACCTCTCTCAGAGTGTCATAGGTTTGCTCTCTTTTCAATACCCTTCCCCACCTTTCAAAATTATTTTGTTTTATCCTTTCAAACACAACGTGCGGTTAACCAGGGATGCTATTTTAGATTCCTGAAACACTGTCTGGCACAAGCTCATATGCACTTCAGATGGCTTTCTTCACCCCCTCCGATAGGGATGCAAATACCAATTAGCTTTGTTTGGATAAACTAAATCCACATGATCTCTGGCAACTGCACTTGTTTAGCCACTTTCTGAAATGAAATTAAAAAGGCTCCCCCATCATTCTCATCACATTTAGATAATGCCTGGATGTATTTAAACAGATCCTGATCAGGCCTTTGGCTACCATAGCGTTGCTCAACCTCACTATCCTCTAATGAAAATCCATACAAAATGAAGAGGAATTTAGAATAACTTAACTATTGGAAAACCTACCCGAATATTGGATACAGTACATTCTACAAATGAACTGTTCAATCTATTAACATCACCTAAACACACCCCTTGGCAAAAAGGAACATTCAGACATGCATTCTTGCATACAGTTCTCCAATCCAGGAGGAAACACCATCAAGTGAGGCTTTAGAGAGATTAGCAGCTAGGGATAATTTACTAAAAATTCCAACCCCTTTGGGACCCCAAGCACCCGGTGATTGTTACAGCTACAAGAAAAAACAAACTAGATAGCCTGTTCTGTGCGAGCTGGCCATTGTTACTACTATTTATTAAATACCCTAAAAGCCCTGTAAGTTATTTACTTGAGCCGTTTTCAGTCGGCAGTTTGGCCTTTAAGACCTCTTACTAAATAAAATGAGAAACTAACGTTTTATTAAAAAAAGTAACAGCATTGTCACACAATTTAGATGCCTGGTCCTTCACTCAGTGGGCTTCCTCGTGTTACTTATTGCAAGGTCACCTGAGAGGGACAAATTCAGGTACAGACCAAGTTACAAGGATGTATTTCATAACTTCTGAAACACGCCTGTCCATGGAACATCACATGGATCATACCAGGAAGTGAACAACAGCTTGATACACACCATTTCAGTATTTCTGAGCTACACAATGCCAGCACTCGATACACTAGGGAGCCAAAACTCA
>NW_025213725.1:34498-35369 GCF_004010195.1 Chiloscyllium plagiosum | reverse complement strand
GCTGATATGAAGGAAGGCATGTTGCTGGTGGGTCGGGAAGGCTTGTTGCTGGTGAGTCAGGAAGGCGTGTTGCTGGTGGGTCAGGAAGGCATGTTGCTGGTGGGTCAGGAAGGCATGTTGCTGATATGAAGGAAGACATGTTGCTGGTGGGTCGGGAAGGTATGTTACTGGTGGGTCAGGAAGGCATGTTGCTGGTGGGTCAGGAAGGCATGTTGCTGGTGGGCCAGGAAGGCATGTTGCTGGTAGGTCAGGAAGGCAAGTTGCTGGTGGGTCAGGAAGGCATGTTGCTGGTGGGTCAGAAAGGCACGTTGCTGGTGGGTCAGAAAGGCATGTTGCTGGTGGGTCAGGAAGGCATGTTGCTGATAAGAAGGAAGATATGCTGTTGTTGGGTCAGGAAGGCATGTTGTTGGGGGTCAGGAAGGCATGCTGCTGATATGAAGGAAGGCATGTTGCTGGTGGGTTGGGAAGGCATGTTGCTGGTATGAAGGAAGGCATGCTGCTGGTGGGTCCGGAAGGCATGTTGCTGGTGGGTCAGAAAGGCATGTTGCTGGTGGGTCAGGAAGGCATGTTGCTGGTAAGAAGGAAGATATGCTGTTGTTGGGTCAGGAAGGCATGTTGTTGGGGGTCAGGAAGGCATGTTGCTGATATGAAGGAAGCCATGTTGCTGGTGGGTTGGGAAGGCATGTAGCTGGTGGGTCAGGAAGGCATGCTGCTGGTGGGTCAGGAAGGCATGTTGCTGGTGGTTCAAGAAGGCATGTTGCTGATATGAAGGAAGATATGTTGCTGGTTGGTCAGGAAGGCATGTTGCTGATATGAAGGAAGACATGTTGCTGGTGGGTCAGGAAGGCATGTTGCTGGTGGGTCAGGAAGG
>NW_025213725.1:13307-18191 GCF_004010195.1 Chiloscyllium plagiosum | reverse complement strand
AGAGGAAGGGTACTCGTGTATTTTAGTTTTGTTTCATAATATCTTTAGCACAACACGAGCGGTGCAGCATGTTTTTGTCCAACCCGATTTCGACCAAATCAGTGGCTGGTTTCGCCAAACTGGAGGACAAATAACAGTTAAACTTGATATTTGTGCAGCCCTGTATTCAGATTTTGGACAGAGTAAGCAAGGCAGGCCTTTTCTGAAGCGAATTAAAAAGCTGCATTGTGATGTAGATTCTGCAACTAATAGAGACTGCTCATATCTGTATATGCGCACACGCACGCACTCACACACTTACACACACATGCATACATATATGTATGCAATCGTGTGTGAGAGTATGTGTGTGTGTGTCTCTGGGAGTATGTTTACATATAATAGGTATAAAATTTTAGCTAGCAGCGACGTGGTGATTTTGAGCTCATTTATTTTGCACTTGCCCTGGGATCTGGATTACTTGGAAAGCTACACTATCGCAATCCGTTGCTAACGCTATCTGAAGGTTTGAAGCTTCCAGTCGATTTACACAAGTGCAAGTATCGTGAGAGGAGAATTGGAACATTCGTGTCGAAAGCAGATAGTGAAACGAATTGAGCAGGCTACTATATGCTGATAGAAATTAAATAAGTTGAGAGCAATAATACTTACCACGTTTGAACAGTCTGGTTTCTCTTTAGATAATGGACTTATACTTGCTTGACAAAGAATGGGGTTTGCAAGGCGAAATGATGGCAATTGTTCCCATGTTGACAAATTTTTAATAACTAAATAATTAACGTTGTGCAATTGTTTATTGAATTAATAGTCAGAAGGAGTAACTTACCAGGAAGACCAACAATTGCGAGGATAGCAACCAGCTTGCATTGCCCAAAGTATAAGCCTTATCCGCATTGCTAAGAATGGCCAAATTTAAAAAGTACCACAAAGACCCAAAAACAAACTTCGATCCATTGCTTTAATATTTCAGTCTGTTGCTGTCAGATTCTGGTCTGCCTGCCCCTCACTGTGCAGCTGAAGATTCATTATTGTGTCGCACACAATGCTCCCTCTGTTACTTTGGGAAAACACACGCACAGGCATCCCTTTTAATAGAAGATGGAATCCGGCTATTGAGAAAATTAGGATTCATGCAGACTGACGTTAACTCCCGTCAATGCACGATCAGTTACAATTCACCGTTTTCCATCGAAATCCTTTTTATTTTGGCAATGCTGCTCCTTTAATAAGGAAAAGTTGTCGTTGGCTTTTTTCCGCAGGGGTCATAAAGGCTGAAGTTCCGATACGTATGGAACATTCTAGATGGAAAAGGCTTTAAATTATGTTATGTTTTCGAAAATATTTGTGCAACGAAAGAGGATGGCCACTTATCCCACTTCAAGTGTTGTTTTCATTAGATTTTATTTGCACCGGCTGGTCAAGTTTTAGATATAAACCCAGAGAAGGTGCTGCGAACATTTCTCTGGTATCGCTCCAGTAAGAATTCGTATTTTATTTTACCTTTCATTGAAAAAGTTGGGTTTATGGAAAGTTGCAATTAATTCCAACTGTATGATTAAGTTGTCACAGATTCGGTTCGGTTTTCAGACAAGTCAAGTTATTCGAAATGCAATTCTCTTTGGTTCATGTTTCGTTCAGTAAATTCATTCCGTGTTAATTAAATCTGAGTGGTTGGGCCAACTGCATCACTCCTGGAATATCCACTGTACATCTGCTTAAAACAGTTAGCAAGGTTAGGATCGAGGCTACCTTCTTCACATATACAATCGGACCTGTCTTGGTCTGTAACACTATCACGTGTTAATAATTTTTAGTCCGTCTTGCTGCTACTTAGTCGCATTAATTATGGAAGTAATGATGGAAGGAGTAGAGGGAGTGTCGGTAATCAGTCCATCCTTCTTCAATATTAAGATCTACCATCGATCTGGTGAGTTGGAAATATCGATCTTTATGTCGTAAAGGAGGATAAGTAAACAGTACAATCAAGTCCACTTACTTTTATATTTGTCAAACATTTCAGAAATATTTGGAGTCCAAAATGTCGGGATATAAGTCGATGTTTGGAAAATATGTATTTTTGAAGGACAAAATGTCTAGATATGCGAACCAAAAGTTATGCCAAATTCCCTAAGCGAATTGGCTTCGTTTCAGATCAAAACATGTTCATGTGCATTTACTGTTCTGGTCAGAAAACTGCTAATCAAATTGATTGCACGGAATAGATAATCTGGACATGACATCGACTACAGAATTGAAAATTAGAGGGCGTGTGGGAAGATGGTGACTGATGATATTACGGACACATCAGTTTTTATCTCAGGCGCATACCCTTCGGGTGGTGGAATGGTTCAGTGCTGGTTCACAGAGACTGGTCACGGGTTAAGACCAGAATTTGTACAACTGAATTGTTTGGAGCATAGTTTCGTTCTCCCGATGTGTGTTTGTGTTTTCTCCGTGTGCTGCGGTCTTCTCCAAAAACGCACTGCCTACGTGGTCTGGCCATGTTAAATTGCCCACAGGATCCAGAAGCATGTAGGTTAGCCAACGGAAGTGCAAGGTTACGAGGACAGGTTGGAGGTGAGTCTGAGTGCAATGGTCATCAGAGAGTCGGTGTGAAATTGCTGAGCTAAATGTCCTGTTTCCACACTGTAGTGAAGCTATGGTGCATGCAACGTAGAATGCAGAATATCTCAAGTGTAAGGACTGTGGGCAGACAATATCAATGGAATGGGTCAGTTGTACAAGGGACAAGGAGCACACTCACTTGGTGTGCTTTCTTTATTATGAGAAATGTAATGATATACGATTGTCAAAATGCAGTCAGCGTAGAGAGTTTATAGAAATGTAGATTACTTAATGACAGAAGTGATGTTCAAACGTCATAAATAGTTATTTTGTCCTCATCTATGATATTACGGCAACATCTCTCAATGATCGTTCTCACTGGATTATCTGCTCCAGTCTCTCATTCAGTTCACTGTGTGCTACGATATCCTGTTTCTATTCTCCAGGCCGATTTGCATTTTCGACCAGGAACAAATCCATAGACAAATTGTTGGCATTCAGTTGTTTACAAATTTTATGCATGACACTTTTTTATCACAAGAAATATTTTTTCTCACAGCGAGTGTGCAATATGTTTAATCCATGACTTAAGAATGTGGTGGAGGGAAGTGATATCGATTTTGTCAAGAGAAAGTTGAATTATCATCAGAGAAGAAAAAATGTGAAGGCATATGGAAGGAACCCAGTAGATGAGTAATGTGTACTGATCAGTTGGAGAGCTTGTGCACACTCCACAGACTTAGCGGCAGTTATGTAAGTTACAATAATTATTAGAAAGAACGGCCACCTGAAGAGACAGGTTTGCATGATGCAGGGTGCACCATGTTCAACTATTAGTGATCGTTTCCACGGAAGACAAGTCCTCATGATCTCATACCATACATCACAGAATGCTGAAGAAGGTAAGTGTGGAAGTTGTTGAAGTCTTGCCCGAAAAGTTTGTTTCCTTTTAAGTCACAGGGGATGTGCAAGAAGCTTGGAGACTAAGAACAACGTTTCTTTTTTTCACACTTTCGACAAGAATAATTCGTGCATACAGGCCAGTGAGCTTTACGATAAAAGCAGGGAATTTATTGCAGACGTGACTTAGAAATGGGATATTTAGAATAGAAATTTGAACTTATGCACACTACTCACACAACACCAGGTTATCGTCCAAAAGGCTCAATTGGAAGCACTAGCTTTCGGAGAGCTTTCAATATTTTACATGAAAGATTTAACAACAATCTAGACTTGTTCCACATATCACCTCTGTTGCATGGCACTGCGATTTTTTGTGATAAAATGTTGTGTCTAATGATCTTCTCCGAAAATGATCTGCTGAAGAAGCAGAGCTCTGGAAACTAGTGCTTCCAAATTAACCTGTTGGACTATAACCTGGTGTTGTGTGATATCTAACTTTGTTCACCCAAGTCCAACACCGGCACCTGCACATTATTATTAGTAAAAGCCAGTTCGTCTATGTGCAGAGAAGGTCGCATCTCACAAACTGGATTTTTTTTGAGGAAATTACAAAGATGGTTAATGAGCACAGAGCAAGGTATGTTGCTTCTGTGAACATTTGGAAAACGTTTGACAAAGTTCTTCAAGTCAGGCCGATAAAAAATGTGAAATTCACATGAGATCTACTGTAAGACACTAACATTGATTCAAAGAAGCCTTAGTCCTAGAAGACTGAACGGACATTGGAACGATAATTTTCAGACTGCAATTCTTGGTAAGTATGTTCCACAAGGAACAGTGCTCGGTAACCTGTAACTGATTTGGACGAGAATGCAGGTGCGCTGATTAGTAATTTATTTCCATTAGTATAAAGATCGTGGTAGCTAAGGACTGTTATGAGGATTGCCAAGAAGACACTATCGCGTAAATGGGCTCGAGACCTGTGCAGAGAAAAGTTATTTGGTGATGACGTAAGTCTGATATCTAATGCAGGAGAAAAATATCGGTAACTTGCATCAACCATGGCATCAACAGACAAAGGGATGGTCGCTTCGAGGTCCCCAGTTTCCTGGAAGTGTTAGTAAAAATTGTAACGATTGTCAAGAATGCATATATCATACATGTCTTCGTTATTTGGGAATCGAGTATAATATTTAGCAAGGTATATTGCCGATTTATGGAACTTAATATCGGCCCATTTTGGAATATTGTGTATAATTCTCTTTGTCACACGGCCAGTGGGATGTGGAGTCTTTGGAGAGGCTACACAGCTGGATAACGGGATGTTGCCCGGTTTTCAATGTATTAGGTGTGAGGATAGATTTGATAATTAAACTTGATTGCATTCAGTTAAAAGTTGGAGGATGACGGGCAATC
>NW_025213725.1:7835-12450 GCF_004010195.1 Chiloscyllium plagiosum | reverse complement strand
TATTTAAAGAAGAAAAAAATGACAATTTTATTCTTTAAGCCCAAAAGAGAACACTAAACAACAACTTGTTACAACTCCTTTCTCTTATAACAATTTTTACCTTACAATCTACAATACTGGTATGATAAAATCCTCCTTAAATTTATGAAAAATCGATTTTCGAAACCATTTGTTGTCTTTGGTTTCGAAAGTCCTTTGGACGTTTCTGTAGGTCGTCTTCAGTCTTCTACTGCAGCCAGGTACATTTCAGAGAGCTATTCTGCTGGTAGTCTGTTGGTGATTGGCTGTTCTTTGCTGTTCTAAAAGTACGGCTTTTTTCTTTCCTTCTAAATTTTCGTGGCAAATTTGCGAATCATCTTAAAATCCCAAAAACTCTTTCCAAATTTTAGGATTCATTTCTCTCACTGTTATTTTTCCCTACCACAAGTCACCAAAAGTAAACACATGTTCTTACCTAATTTCGTTTCAGTATCTAGAGCACTAACCTGCAAAGTTTTCAATCTACTGGGTTTTCTTGCACGCCACAGATACTCAAATCTGTCCAAATCACACACCGAATCTATCTAAACCTATCCAAATAAGGAATCCAAGAACCAAACTGTTCAAATATTGGCGATGAGCCCCGAAGACATTGGACTGGCTCTTTGGTTTGATGTAGTCGAAAAGAGTAAAATTCAAATGCAAATGGAATATGGTATATGGGGCATAACTGAAATTAATTGTCCGAATTTTAATTATTGTACACCACCAAAATGTGGCTCCAAGCACTTGCTTTAAAATCAAATGTCACATTTTTAAGTCATTCAATACACTCTGTGCCCGCCAGACGTTTCTGCTCCCTGAAAGGTACAGTACATCTTGACAACTTTATACAACTCCACCTTTCATTACAAATAAATCAACATAAAGAAAAGATGGCTTCATTTTTTTTCCTATGACATACATAGAACTTTAATCTAAATTCATCTTAACTTGTGTGTGTGTGTGTGTTTGCGCGGGTGGACGTGTGTATGCGTGCACAAACATTGGATATAAACTAATCTCATCTAAATTTTATTGAGTTAAACCTGTGAAAGCTCATCTGCAATTATATTCTTACAACTCGCAACATTTATGTTTGTAAATTAAAAGTGTGTAACATAAGACTCAAAAGAAATATGCTCATAATCCTGTTTTGAAAGCATTCTAAGCATGTCAGGGTTTTGTAATCTATGAACATAATTGTTTCTGCCACGTTGTTTGTGACGTGCCCATTACAATGTTTTAAGGTCATATAGACTCAATAATTCTTTTTCGGTCATGGAGTTTATTTCTGCTAGATGCTGAGTTTCTATGAGAAGAAACCAACAGGCAGGTCAATGCTATTATCATCTTCCACTAGCAATACAGCGAAAACTCCAATGTCAATAACAACTTTGAAGGATTCGAAAAGTTTATTGTTATAAAATTGACATGATGGTTAATATTGCATTTAAATAAGCAAATGCATTGTTTTGTTCGCGGATATTCTCTGTTCTTCTTCATCAAATCTGTTAATGGTACCTCTCCATTGCTGATCTTCAGATCAAACTTCCATGACCGATGTTATGTCTCAAGAACGTCACCACTCCTTTCGCCAAGTCAGTTTTGTGGAAGTTTTGCTATTTTTCGTCGTTCAATGACCTCTCCCACTGTACCATGCGATTTTTCAAAGACTCACCAAAGATTACAACATCATCCAGTTAAATTGCACGTTTTTAACCCAGCCATATCTCTGTTTATGAGTCTTTCGAATGTGGGGGGTCCATCCTCCCTTCCGAATCGCATCACTTGGCATTAAAATAGCCGCTGAAAATGTGTTGCTGGAAAAGCGCAGCAGGTCAGGCAGCATCCAAGGAACAGGAGAATCGACGTTTCAGGCATAAGCCCTTCCTGAATCTCCAGCATCTGCAGTTCTCACTTTCTCCTCCATTAAAATAGCCGACATTTATTTCATCATCTCTGATGAAGGTACCTGCGAATAACCACGCAGGAGTTCTAACTTGGTGATGTTAATAGATTGTACAGCTTTTTCCATGCAGTTCTCCAATCTTGGTGTCGGATGATATATCCAATTCTGTTCCAGTGTTGACCTTCTAATAATCGACGCAAAATCGGTTTGGGAAGTAAGACGATCGGCGAACTCCACTCGCTCTGGCTTGATTCAATCCCCGTTGAGAATGGTCTCCACCTCACTCAGGACGTGTCTGCCTTTGAAGGGGAAATCCGATTCGCATGTTCTTTTATTGGAGGAGCAAACCCTACGTCTACATCATGAGCAATAGCATTAGTGGTTCCCATTTGATTCTGACATCTGCCCTCACACTGAAGTTACAAAAAGTTCTAGTGCATTTTTTGCTTCTGCGACAGATAGTTTACTAATCTACCCCACTCCTCAAGGACTTTTTTTTTCAACTTATTTTGAGGCCCATCAAAATCCACACTTTCTGAATTTGGTTCCTCACTCTGCGGGGCAGTAACTAAAATGTGTTTCTCCAGTTCTTTCTCTCACATACAATATGGCTTCCACACGTGCTCGTGACATACCCAACACTTGTTTTTTTTTTAAAATCTGGCATCTTAACTAGATAGTTCACCTGTCTCATTTATTTTTCTCATTTTCATAGCGACCAAGAAACCATACTTTGAAGGCATCTGCTAACACTGGTAATAGCAGTAAAACGTCATCCCCTTGGGTAAACGTTCGATTCTCTGATTTTTCATCTGCAACCTGTTTCATTGTGGGTTGCGCCCTCGCTCGGTACTGTTGAGCTAACTTACATACTCGATTTAAACGTTCCCTCAACTCCAACACATAATCTAAGTGTGAGATCGCTGAATTTGCTACTGTCAATTTATATTTAATTAATTAGTAAGGTCCTCTCACTGCATGTCTGAATGTTAACTCGAAGGTTGCAAAGTGTGTCAATTCGTTTGGCGCATCTGCAATGGCAAACAATACGGATGGAATACCATTATCCCAATTATTCAGGTAATCCTGACAGTATGCTCTCAACATGGTCGTCAATGTCTGATAACACATTTCTAAACATCACTCAGGATGATGCACACTTGATTTAAAGTGCTGTATATCTGAGCTATGCCTACTTAAACAGCCGAGCAGTAAAATGTGCTCATTAATTCGACTGACTCTCGCTGCATGGCCCATACGGTGAGAAGACAGCTACTAACTTCACGACCAACCTTTTTGCCTTGAAACTCCGTAATGGAATTGCCTCTGGAAATGCAGGAGCCCCAATCATTATGGATCGCAAGTACTGGTTCCCATTTCTGGTTCTCGGTTGTGGTCCTACACAGTCAATATAACGCAAGTGAAATGTTCTTCAAATGCTGGAATTTGAACAAAGGTGCTGGACTCAATAAAACCTCGGGTTTGCTAACTGTTTTGGCGTGTATGGCAGGTACGGCAAAAGATAACCACATCCTTGTGCATTCTGGCCCAACGAACACGTTTTTGTGCCTGAGTCTAATTCTTTCAAACCACTATGTGTCCTCCGACAGTTTGGTCGAGTGCTACACACAACACCACCTATCCAAGTTACTGGCAACCTAATCTGGTGCATTTCAGCCCATCTCTCCTCTGCACTATCCTGCCATTTCTGTTTTCAAAAATATATTTTCGATAATTACCCTCAGGAGTGTATTCGGCCTCCTCATCGGAATATGGGTCCAATATACATATTTTATCGTTTTGTCTTCCTGTTGCAAGGATTTTACTCTTTTAGGACCTGAAAACCTCTGTCTGACCCGCTACCTGTTCAGGTTTGTCTCACACCATTGCGTCAAATCGTTCAACTATATTCTTAGTTTTTGCTTGCGCTGTGACTTCTGATAGTGGGATCTGGTTCGTACACAGTCTGAGAAAATATCAGCATATTTCTGCTTTAACTCTTCATATTCTTGGTTTCCCTTGGGCTTCTTCACCGAAAGGGGAGTCACTCACACTTAGAAATTTGCTAATTCATTACCAACAGAGAACTGAATTCCTGGAACTAAGACTCTGTCAATCAGTCACACTGTCAATTCCTCAGTCTTCGGTTGTCAGTCCAACCAAATCTTACATAGGGAACGCTAAATTTCCGTGCATGTAGCCCAGAATTTATCACAGTCTCAGGTAAGCACATCAGAAACAACAAACCGTTCCACGCCCCCACCACCACCACCCCCAGCCCTGCTCCACTCCAGGAACGCCTCTAAACACGGCACTTTCCTCCGGTGTATTAATTAATTCCTGAAGGTATGTATAAACATATGCACAAACACGATAAATCAGCTTTTATCAAGATACCACTCAAATGAAAGTTAAGGCACCACTACAATATGAGTGAAATGAGCAATCAGAAAGATCACTCATCCCTTACGATCAGCGACCGGTTAGATCGCGTATCTCTCAAAATTATAACTTCTTGTCCTTTTCTCCCAGTTCGTTCAGCATAAACTTTACACACACAGGCGAATTCTTTCGAGATCAGGTACTAACTCAATTCCCAGCCACTGCCTGGGCTGTGCAACATCCTGCTGCCCCTTGGCTTTTATTGGGGTTTCCTTTACGAACTTCATTAATGACACTGGCTTG
>NW_025213725.1:0-7218 GCF_004010195.1 Chiloscyllium plagiosum | reverse complement strand
TCTTTCTCTCTCTTTCCCTTTCTCTTTCTCTTTCTCTGACTCTCTATCTACTCTCTATCTTCCCATTTCTTCTTTTTCTCTTCCTTTGTTTATCTTCTACTTTAATTTCCCTCAGGTGTATTGCAATTTTTGTACCTCTACTGCACTTTCCTCGTTCTCTGACACACAAGTTTTTGAATAACTCCCTTACACTTGCTGCTTTTCTTTTCTCCTTGGTTAAACCCAAATCTAACTTAGCTGCTAATTCTAAAACTGTGGCTTGTTCTTTCCTTCTAAACATTCCCAGCAAATTTGAGAATTATATGTGAATCTCAGATGGTATTCAGCAATTTTAAGGGCTACTGCTCGCACTTCTAATTGAATCAACCACAAGTCACCAGCATTAAACAAATCGTCTCACCGATGTTTTATTTTAATATCTAGGACATTAACCTGTAAGTGTTTAAATCTATTGAGCTTTTTTCAAAACCCAAATCTATTCAAATCTGTCCAAATATCAGACTGAATCTGTCAAAACCTGTTCAGAGCCAAGAGCCAAAATCTACAAATTAGCCCCAAACTCTTATGACACGGCGTGAACCTCTCTGCTAATTTACACACGCAACACAGGAATGATTCATCCCGTAATCTGTTCACAATCGAGAGACAACGAATTATCCTCTAAGTCACTATTTAAAGCAAAACTGAACAAGGTTAGTTGTTTTAAGTCATTAGGTAGTATTAACTAACAACTATTTTATAAGTCCTTCGTCTTAAACTTATCTTTTAACTCCCCGTCTACAATACGAGTCAGATTATTTTAAAAATCTGATTACGACTTGCTGAAAAATAATCAAGTTGAATAACCAGTCAGCGTGGCGTGTGTCATCAGTCGGTTTTAATCTGCAGATTGTTAATCCCGGTCGGGTTCCATGATTTTCTGTGCGAAATCCTTCTCCAGACAGATACCTCTCAGAGACCTCTTACTCGCAGCCGACATTTCATGGTCTTTTGGCAATTATCTTTGTCACGCTGACCATCTGTTCAAATTATCTGTTTAAACTCCAAGTACCAGATCATTACTTATGTTTTAATATTATCAGAATACTCAATTGAATCGTGATTGAAGTTTGGTGTCTTGGGGTATAATTTAAACTGATTGGACGAAACTGAATTTGTGTTTGTCTCAACATAATCCAGCTCCTCAAGCCGTTTCGAAGAAATGTTACAATGTTAACTTCTGCCGGACTCTTTGTGGTTCTTTCAGTCCTTGCTAGCTTTTCAACGCTCTTAAAGGAACAGTACGCATCCACCTTCATAACACAAGTCTGAAGTGAGTTTTGACGTCCTGTACATCTGTATGACAGTGTAAACAATTCATCTCATGCATTCTGTGAATGACGATGTAATTTTCAAAATATTTCGGTTACATATGACGTTTGAATTAAGTTCTAGCTGACATCAAATGAAAACAAATAACCTTGCTAACTAGAAATGTGACACACATGCAGGGAGTGCTCGGTCAAATCAGCAACTGTGACTGTATCCATGCTTCAGATCTTTTCTTTACAAGGTACCAAGGAATATCTGGTGTTCCTGAAACATTTAAACGTTTGGCAGCACGAAGAACAGACTGGAAATGTAACGATGACCACTGCTCTAAATCGCAGTCTGAAGCAATTTCTATTTACTCAGTCTAAACTATATTTATTCAATAACATGGAAAAGTAATGTGCAGTGTTCTATTCACAATATCCTGTTCACAGAAAAAGCCGTCTAAATCTGAACTAACTGATCACTGTGCAATACGTCCTCTGTCAGGTCGGAAAGATAGTGATAATAAATTTTATATTAATTGCAATTCAGTTATAATTAGTAAATATGATAGATCATACTAGATTATGCGAACAAGGTATGCTCATAATTTTATTGCAGTATTCCGATTATATTCATTTAACATTATCCAATGCTCTGATTTTCAATACATTTAGTGAGGCTTGGATTCTAGACTGAGGGGGATTTCAATTATATGAACCAATTGCCAAACCTGAAATTTTTTATCCTCCCAGATGCCAAGAACATGACCCACAATGATGCTTCAAGTATTTCTTGCTATTGCTCATTTCACATTCAATTTCAATGCTGTGTTCTTCACCAAGTCTCGATCTTGCATCGTGAAGAAAATGCGTGTCAATTTATCCTTTTGACATCTTACCAGGCCATCTGAGCTCATTAATGATTTCCGATCCGATGACAAGAGCTACCACGTTCTCTAATAACGCTTTCCGTTCCATTGTAAACGGTGTGGAAGTGAGGACAATTCTCTCTGCTCTTTATTTGCAGATTGGTCTATCTTCATTTAGATATTTGCACAGGCACATAATACACAGCGATTTAGTCAACTTACAATGTATGAATTGAATTCAAGATTATATATTTCCCTGGAAGATTTTCTTCAGCATTAAATTTCAGTAGTGTGTTTATAACTGTGCAGCCTGTGACAATGATTTACCTGAGTTTAAGGCTATATCAACGGCTGAACAATGCATGTTCTTTCACAACCTTGGCGTCGTGACGTTTTCTGCTCACTGAGGAAGTTATTTTAATGCCCCATTCAGCCAACTGCATTTGTAACTGTTCTTGCAAACTGTGAACTACATGTAATAACACTCATTGTGGTCTGCATTGTAACTGCATTGGCAAAAGCGCATGTGTATTCCCTGTTCAATTAAACTTGTCAGATAGGACGGAAAATAAATTAAACCCAGGAGGTGACATGGGCCGTCTGCCTGAGTTATAGTATCGAGAACTTAAAACACTGAAAAGATTAAAGCATGTTTAAGTCTGTTATATAGGAGCAGACTTAGGGTATTCACTCCATTAAAGGAATATTAGGAACTGTAAGGTACAGACATCCTGAGGGAAATTTTGGTTCCACAGTATCATGAGGAAAGTGGAAGTTTCAGGTTGTAGGAACAAGGCAGTTGAGTATTTATACAACAATTATCAATTAGAGTTTGGGAGGTCTTTATCTTAGGTGTCATCGTTTGTTCGGTCAAGAAAAGTTGGGGCTCTAAAGTAGTCGACATGGTTTGACTTTACTTGATGTATAAAAAGGCTAACCACAGTGGGGAACTCACAGGTGATCTCAAAGCTATGGGTTGCTCCTCCCAGTCTAATGATTTCGGAGGAGAAATCCGGGAGTATTTATGGCGCTTGGGACTCAGCATGTAAGCAGTAAATGTTTCCAGTGCACTCTCCTGGACGTGTGGGCATTTGAAACGGGGGCGCAGGACGTTCGTGAGCCTGAGGGAATTTTGAGTAAAGTGGATGGAGAGGAGAAGCGTGTCAAGAGTGCGTGGTGCTGGAAAGGCGTAGCAGGTCATGCAGTAATCGAGGAGCAAAACAAGGTTTGGGCAGGAGCCCTTCATCAGGAATGAGGCTGGGAGCCTCGGATGTAGATAGATAAAATCGGATGGGGGGAAGGGATAATGCAGCTGAGAGTGCAATAGATGGATGGAAGTGGCGTTGATGCTGATAGGGTAGAGAGGACGGTGTAGCAGATAGGTGGGAATGAAGATTGACAGGAGAGATATGACTTATGGACGGTTCTGAACTGTAAGATCGGAACTGGGGTCGTTGAAATTTCCCGAGGCTGAAGATGAGGCGTTGTTCCGTCAGGCGTAGGGCCGACTGGGGTAAAATGGGGGATGGGAAATGAGGAAAATGGTGAAGTCCACATCAATGCCCTGGCGTTGAAATTTCCCGAGGCTGAAGATGAGGCGTTGTTCCGTCAGGCGTAGGGCCGTGAGGCAGTGGCAATAGAGGTGTCCCAGGGCCTGTAAGTGGGAAGGAGAGTTGAAATGTTTGACCAGGGGGCGGTGCAGTTGATTGGTGCGGGTGTCCCGGCGAAGATCTCGGAAACACTCTGCCAGAAGGCGTCCAGTCTCCCCAGTGTGGAGGAGACCGCATTGTGAGCAACGGATACAGTAAATGACATGCATGGAAGCTCTGGTGAAATGTTGATAGGTATGGAAGGCTTCTTGGGGTCTTGGGCGGAGGTGAGGGGGTAGGAGTGGGCGCAGGTTTTACAATTCCCACGGTGGTAGGGGAAGGTGCCAGGAAGGGAGGGCGGTTTTTTTTACAAAGCGTGAACCGAACATGTGGTCGTGGAGGAAACGGTCTTTGCGGAAAGCAGATAGTGGAGTGGAGGGAAATACATCACTGGTGAAGGGCTCCATTTGTAGATGGCAGAAATGTCGGCGGATGTTGCAATTTATGCAGAGGTTGGAGAGGGGTCGCAGTAAAACAATGGTGTAGGATTGCACGGGCAGGAATGGGAGTGCAATATTGAGATGACGAGGCAAGAATACTGCCAGGTTCTGGCCATTCACTATCGAAAGAGATACTGCTTTAGATCCTGTTCCATTGCCAATTGGCTGTGGAGGGAAGGAGGAGCAGCAACGGTCAATCAAGATCGATGATCATTTTACTTTCTGCTGGACGGGGGAAAGGGAAGAAGTGTCTAAAGACATGATCCAAATATATGGAAGGTCTGAGGTTATAAAGCCCCGACTGTTTGGTTCAGGTAGAAGGTGAACAGCCAATAGTCAAGGGGTACATTCACACCAACAAAGTGTGTGTGACATCAGGGACATGGCTCTCAAAGCAGACGGTTTGGTATCAGGCAGCAAGCACAGCAGTTGCATTCCAAAAGCAGTGATGTCAGGATGACTCAGGATTATTACTTCTCATTTCCAATCCAAAGCATTATCCTGAATGTATTCAAGTGAACGTGCCTTCCCAACATTTGCAGACTCAACATTCCACCACGTAACTACTGGCTGGATGAGAAAGTTATTGTCTCAACAACATCCGTTGAAAATAATTATAAAACTGAGCCATCTCACTCATTGGCCTTTTAAAGATAGGTTGACAATGTTTTAATGGCTATTCTGTGCTAAACATTCATAGTCTTCATATCCTCTATCTAAACCTCTCTTGCTTTCCGCTCTCCCCTCCAAATTTCGCCCTCCCATTTTAAAAACTCGGTTTCGAAGCGATCTGTGAACCCTCCACTGCACTCTCTCCAACACATTTCCAACAACGTGCAGCCCAGAACTGTACACAGCACACCCAGAAGGATGGATTAGTGTGGACGGTAAGGGTGAGGCAATAATCTAGTTTGGTAACCAACCTGCACACAACGGTAGTGAGTGTGATGTGCGAGTGATTACTGACAAATGTAAAGGCAGGCAAAAGAACATTAATAAAAATTTACAACAGGCAGAAAGACTGAACTATTGTTGCTGTTCCTCAATGAGAGTTCGAAGCAAATATATAAACACTTTTTATTCTGCTTCAATATCGTTGTGATACCTTGCCGTGGAAGTGCATTTTTAATTTTGCAGAATGTTGTTCGATCCAGCCATGCCACACATAAAAGCAAACTTTCTGAAAGACGGAGGAATGGACAAAATGCAGACATGTCAGGAAAATGCAGAACTGATTTGAGAGACATTAGCCATCCGTAAAACGTTATGGTGTGGACGACACTGTAAAGGTAAGACGGGGCTGGGAGATGCCACGACATCGTAGAAATAAGCACTCTAAATGACGCAAAGAGATCGAAAGGTCAAGGCAGCTGGTAGTTTGAAGCAATTCACCCACTCATCTGCACATGTGGTATCGACGTAATCGGGCAGTCTTTTCACCATTGGTTACCAATTTGCGTGAACATTTAACCAGCATCTTACCCTTTAGGTGAACACGCTGGAATCACGGTGACAAGGTTGAGATGATGCACAGTTTTATCCCGGAGCTATTATGGGGGTGAATGCAGTGACAAAAAATGAGGAGGGATCCAAATTAAGTGCAGACAATTAGTCAGTCTGGTTATGACCTCAGTGAATATCAGTCATCACAAGTTTGAGTTCGACGAGCATGGAAGGGAATGGTGCTTTTCTGGGGTCTCGGGTGATGGGCAACTTGGCAGGAAGGCACAATAAGTGGGAGAGGGTGAAGGAGGTCTCTATTCTTGGCTCCTATTACTGAAAGGTCAAGCTCAACGAATAGAGAATTGTCCAAAGGGTCCCAGAGGTATACAGCATCGAAACAGATGCTTCGGCCCCTCGTGTCCATGCGAACATTGTTTACGAAATGGAAGCAATTCACTTTGCCTGCAGTTTTCCCATATCACTTTATTTTAAAGAAAGATGTTTTATTGATTGGAAACGGTTAAATTTCCCTCTCAGGCTGCGGCCCATAAATATTCAATATTCGACAAAACGACTGGCAGTGAATTTGTGCCAACGTCCTTCACACTGGATGGGTTTTCTGTGGACGAAACTCAGGAGGAAAGTCACCATTTTCACCGATACATCCACCTATACATCTACAGACCAGCCAAGGACAGAATTGCAGTTCCTGTAAGCAAATCCACAAAGGTGACATTAATGGAAGCACATCTCTCTCGTCAACCACACAGAGCAAGCACCACGCTGTTTTCCTGGATGTGAGCAACAATGTATTAACACCTGCCAGCACCCGGCCCATATGCCCCCAAGCCCTTCCTATGCATGTACCAGGGAAATGCCTCTAAAATGATGCAATTGCACCTGCCTCCACACTTCCTCTGGCAGCTCATTCCATACACATACCAATGTTCTTACCGTCCACCAGATCTAACCCTCTGATTACCTGAAACGTCTCAATAAGTCGCCTCTCAACCTTCTTCTCTCTTACGAAAACAGCCTCAAATCCCTCAGCCTTTCCTCGTAAGACCTTCCCTCCATAACAGGCAGCATACTGGTAAATGTCCTCTGAACCCTCTCTGTAACTTCCACATCCATCTTCTAACCAGAACTGTAAGCAATTCTGCAATTTGCAGCCTCACCAGAGTTCTGTACACCTGCAGCATCACATCATGGCTGTGAAACGCAGTCCCTCTCATAATAAAAGCTACCACACCGTATGCCTTCTGAGCTACCCTCTTAACCTGGGTGGCTATACCCATGGGCAAACGTTCATGGAAACTGTGATCCCTCTACTCATCTACACTACCAAGCATCGTGCCATTAGCACAGTTACCTGCATTTCTGTTACTTCATCCTTCAGCACTATCCACAACTCTAACGACCACATGGTCTTCCACAACTTTACTAACTCATGATATTCTGCCCTCATCGAGGTCATTCATGAAAAAATTGAAAATCAACTGTTGCTGCAACGCAGATCATT
>NW_025213724.1:34963-35352 GCF_004010195.1 Chiloscyllium plagiosum | reverse complement strand
CTCTCCCCCTATTTGCTGTCCGAGTGGTCAGCCTAGGCATTCCCAGTGCAATCCCTCCAGTATTCTGATTAGACTTGAGAGTAAGTTGTCTATCAATTTGAGTGAAATAGGAGTTGATGGGAAGGGTGAGGGCAGGAACAAATTAAAAATACTATACATGAATGCACAAAGCATTAGAAATAAGATGAAATTGGCAGATACGATATTGTGGGGATAACTGAGACGTGGCTACAAGTGGACAGGGCCTGGGAAATGAATATTCAAGGCTACACATGCTATCGTAAGGACAGACTGACGGGCAGAGATCCAGTAGATGTAGTGTACCTGGACTTTCAGAAAGCTTTTGATAAAGTCCCACACAGGAGGTTAGTGAGTAAAATTAGGGCGCA
>NW_025213724.1:23388-29847 GCF_004010195.1 Chiloscyllium plagiosum | reverse complement strand
GCAGTGAGTCAGTATCACTGTGAAACAGACGGGGAGGAGTGCGCAGTGAGTCAGTATCACTGTGAAACAGACGGGGAGGAGTGTGCAGTGAGCACTATCACTGTGAAACAGACTGTGTGTGTGCAGTGAGTCAGTATCACTGTGAAACAGACTGGGAGGAGTGTGCATTGAGTAAGTATCACTGTGCAACGGACGGGGAGAGTTGTGCAGTGAGTCAGTATCACTGTGAAGCAGATGAGGAGGGATGTGCAGTGAGTCAGTATGCCCGTGAAGCAGCCTGGGAGTTGTGTGCACTGAGTCAGTATCACTGTGAAACTGTCTGCGTGGAATGTGCAGTAAGTCAGTATCACTGTGAACCAGAGAGGGAGGAGTGTGCAATGAGTCAGTATCCCTGTGAAACCAACTGGGAGGAGTGTGCAGTGAGTCAGTATTACTGTGAAACCGACAGGGAGGAGTGTGCGTTGAGTCAGTATCACTGTGAAACTGTCTGTGTGGAATGTGCAGTAAGTCAGTATCACTGTGAAATAGACGGGGAGGGGTGTGCAGTGAGTCAGTATCTCTGTGAACCAGACTGGGAGGAATGTGCAGTGAGTCAGTAATACTGTGAAACAGACTGGGAGGAATGTGTGGTGAATCAGGAAAGCTGTGGAACAGACTGAGAGTGTGCAGTGAGTCAGTATTGCTGTGAACTGAGAGAGGGAGGAGTGTGCAGTGAGTCAGTATCACTGTGAAACAGACTGGGAGGAGTGTGTAGTGAGTCAGAATCACTGTGAAACAGAGGGGGAGGAGTGTGCAGTGAGTCAATATCACTGTGAACCCCAGAGAGGAAGGAGTGTGCAGTGAGTCAGTATCACTGTGAAACAGCCTGGGAGGAGTGTGCAGTGAGTCAGTATCACTGTGAAACAACCTGGGAGGAGTGTGCAGTGAGTCAGTCTCACTGTGAACCAGATTGGGAGGAGTATGCAGTGAGTCAGTATCACTGTGAACCCCAGAGAGGAAGGAGTGTGCGTTGAGTCAGTATCACTGTGAAACCGACTGGGAGGAGTGTGCAGTGAGTCTGTATCTCTATGAAACATATGGGGAGAAGTGTGCAGTGAGTCAGTATCACTGGGAAACAGCCTGGGAGGAATGTGCAGTGAATCAGTAACGCTGTGAAACAGGCTGGGAGGAATGTGCAGTGAGTCAGTATCACTGTGAAACAGACGGGGACGAGAGTGCAGTGAGTAGGTATCACTGTGAAACAGCCTGGCAGGAGTGTGCAGTGACTCAGTATCACTGTGAACCAGATGGGGAGGAGTGTGCAGTGAGTCAGTATCACTGTGAAACAGACTGGGAAAATGCACGGTGAATCAGGAACGCTGTGAAACAGACTGTGTGTGTGCAGTGAGTCAGTATCACTGTGAAACAGAGAGGGAGGAGTGTGCAGTGAGTCAGTATCACTATGAAACAGATGGGGAGGAGTGTGGAGTGAGTCAGTATCACTGTGAAACAGACTGGGAGGAGTATGCGTTGAGTCAGTATCACTGTGAAACCGACTGGGAGGAGTGTGCAGTGAGTCAGTATCACTGTGAAACCGACTGGGAGGAGTGTGCAGTGAGACTGTATCACTGTGAAACAGACGGGGAGGAATGTGCAGTGAGTCAGTATCACTGTGAAACAGACTGGGAGGAATGTGCAGTGAATCAGTAACGCTGTGAAACAGGCTGGGAGGAGTTGGCTCTGAGTCAGTATCACTGAGAAACAGACTGGGAGGAATGTGCACTGAGGCAGTATCACTGTGTAACAGAGAGGGAGGAGTGTGCAGTGAGTCAGTATCATTGTGTAACAGAGAGGGAGGAGAGTGCAGTGAGTCAGTATCACTATGAAACAGACGGGGAGGAATATGCAGTGAGTCAGTATCACTGTGAAACAGCCTGGGAGGAGTGTGCAGTGAGTGAGTATCACTGTGAAACCGACTGGGAGGAGTGTGCAGTGAGTCTGTATCTCTATGAAACATACGGGGAGGAGTGTGCAGTGAGTCAGTATCACTGTGAAACAGCCTGGGAGGAATGTGCATTGGGTAAGTATCGCTGTGAAACAGACGGGGAGGAATGTGCATTGAGTAAGTATCACTGTGAAACAGACGGGGAGGAATGTGCAGTGAGTCAATATCACTGTGAAACAGACTGGGAGGAATGTGCGGTGAATCAGGAACGCTGTGAAACAGACTGTGTGTGTGCAGTGAGTCAGTATCACTGTGAAACACTGGGAGGAATGTGCGGTGCATCAGTAACGCTGTGAAACAGACTGTGTGTGTGCAGTGAGTCAGTATTACTGTGAACTAGAGAGGGAGGAGTGTGCAGTGAGTCAGTATCACTATGAAACAAATGGGGAGGAGTGTGGAGTGAGTCAGTATCACTGTGAAACAGACGGGGAGGGGTTTGCGTTGAGTCTGTATCACTGTGAAACAGATGGGGAGGGATGTGCAGTGAGTCAGTATCACTGTGAAACAGATAAGGGATGTGCAGTGAGTCAGTATCACTGTGAAACAGACGGGGAGGAGTGTGCACTGAGTCAGTATCACTGTGAAACTGTCTGGGTGGAATGTGCAGTGAGTCAGTATCACTGTGAACCAGAGAGGGAGGAGTGTGAAGTGAGGCAGTATCACTGTGAAACAGATGGTGAGGGGTGTGCAGTGAGTCAGTATCACTGTGAACTAGAGAGGGAGGAGTGTGCAGTGAGTCAGTATCACTGTGAAACAGACGGGGAGGAGTGCGCAGTGAGTCAGTATCACTGTGAAACAGACGGGGAGGAATGTGCACTGAGTCAGTATCACTATGAAACAGATGGTGAGGGGTGTGCAGTGAGTCAGTATCACTGTGAAACAGACGGGGAGGGGTGTGCGTTGAGTCAGTATCATTGTGAAGCAGATGAGGAGGGATGTGCAATGAGTCAGTATCACTGTGAAACAGACTGGGAGGAGTGTGTAGTGAGCCTGTATCACTATGAAACAGATGGGAGGAATGTGCAGTGAGTCAGTATCACTATGAAACAGATGGGGAGGAGTGTGCATTGAATCAGTATCACTGTGAAGCAGACGGGGATGAGAGTGCAGCGAGTAGGTATCACTGTTAAACAGCCTGGCAGGAGTGTGCAGTGACTCAGTATCACTGTGAAACAGACGGGGAAGAGTACGTAGTGAGTCAGTATCACTGTGAAACAGATGGGGAAGAGTGTGCAGTGAGTCAGTATCACTGTGAAACAGACGGGGAGGAATGTGCAGTGAGTCAGTATCATTGTGCAATGGACGGGGAGGGGTGTGCAGTGAGTCAGTATCACTGTGAACTAGAGAGGGAGGAGTGTGCAGTGAGTCAGTCTTCCTGTGAAACAGACTGGGAGGAGAGTGCAGTGAGCCAGTATCACTGTGTAACAGAGAGGGAGGAGTGTGCAGTGAGTAGGTATCATTGTTAAACAGACGGGGAGGAATGTGCGATGAATCAGTAACGCTGTGAAACAGATGGTGAGGGGTGTGCAGTGAGTCAGTATCACTGTGAACTAGAGAGGGAGGAGTGTGCAGTGAGTCAGTAACACTATGAAACACTTGGGGAAGTGTGGAGTGAGTCAGTATCACTGTGAAACAGACGGGGAGGGGTGTGCAGTGAGTCAGTATCACCGTGAAACAGACGGGGAGGAGTGTGCACTGAGTCAGTATCACTATGAAACAGGTGGGGAGGGTGTGTGCAGAGTCAGTATCACTATGAAACAGATGGGAGGGGTGTGCAGTGAAACAGTATCACTGTGAAATAGATGGTGAGGGTGTGTGCAGAGTCAGTATCACTATGAAACAGATGGGAGGGGTGTGCAGTAAGTCAGTATCACTGTGAACCAGAGAGGGAGGCGTGTGCAGTGAGTCAGTATCACTGTGAAACAGCCTGAGAGGAGTGTGCAGTGAGTAGGTATGGTTGTTAAACAGACGGGGAGGAATGTGCAGTGAGTCAGTATCACTGTGAAACAGACAGGGAGGAATGTGCAGTGAGTCAGTATCACTGTGAAACAGACAGGGACCAGTGTGCAGTGAGTAGGTATCACTGTTAAACAGACGGGGAGGAATGTGCAGTGAGACAGTATCACTGTGAAACAGACTGGGAGGAAGGTGCAGTGAGTCAGTATCACTGTGAAACAGCCTGGGAGGAGTGTGCAGTGAGTCAGTATCACTGCGAACCAGAGAGGGAGGAATGTGCAGTGAATCAGTAACGCTGTGAAACAGGCTGGGAGGAGTTGGCTCTGAGTCAGTATCACTGAGAAACAGACTGCGAGGAGTGTGCACTGAGGCAGTATCACTGTGAAACCGACTGGGAGGAGTGTGCAATGAGTCAGTATCATTGCGAACCATAGAGGGAGGAGCGTGCGGTGAATCAGGAACGCTGTGACACAGACTGAGAGGAGTGTGCACTGAGGCAGTATCACTGTGAAACAGTCTGGGAGGAGTGTGCACTGAGTCAGTAACGCTGTGAAACTGACTGGGAGGAGTATGCAGTGAGTCAGTATCACTGTGAAACAGAGGGGGAGGAATGTGCAGTGAGTCAATATCACTGTGAAACAGCCTGGGAGGAGTGTGCCCTGAGTCAGTATCACTGTGAACCAGATGGGGAGGAGTGTGCAGTGAGTCAGTATCACTGTGAACCAGAGAGGGAACAGTGTGCAGTGAGTCAGTATCACTGTGAAACTGACGGGAGGCGTGTGCAGTGAGTCAGTATCACTGTGAAGCAGAGGGGGAGGAGTGTGCAGTGAGTAGGTATCATTGTTAAACAGACGGGGAGGAATGTGTAGTGAGTCAGTATCACTGTGAACCAGATTGGGAGGAATATGAAGTGAGTCAGTATCAGTATGAAACAAACTGGGAGGAATGTGCACTGAGTCAGTATGACCGTGAAGCAGCCTGGGAGTAGTGTGCACTGAGTTATTTCCACTGTGAAACAGACGGGGAGGGGTGTGCAGTGAGTCAGTAACGCTGTGAACCAGAGAGGGAGGAGTGTGCAGTGAGTCAGTATCACTGTGAAACCGACTGGGAGGAGTGTGCATTGAGTAAGTATCACTGTGAAACAGACTGGGAGGAATGTGCAGTGAGTCAGTATCACTGTGAAACAGACGGGGAGGAATGTGCAGTGAGTCAGTATCCTGTGAAACAGACGGGGAGGAGTGTGCAGTGAGTCAGTATCACTGTGAACCAGACTGGGAGGAGTGTGCGATGAATCCGGAATGCTGTGAAACAGACTGTGTGTGTGCAGTGAGTCAGTATCACTGTGAAACCGACTGGGAGGAGTGTGCATTGAGTCAGTATCACTGTGAAATAGACGGGGAAGAGTGCGCAGTGAGTCAGTATCACTGTGAAACCGACTGGGAGGAGTGTGCAGTGAGTCAGTATCACTGTGAAACCGACTGGGAGGAGTGTGCAGTCAGTCAGTATCACTGTGAAATAGACGGGGAAGAGTGCGCAGTGAGTCAGTATCACTGAGAACCCGAGAGGGAGGAGTGTGCAGTGAGTCAGAATCACTGTGAAACCGACTGGGAGGACTGTGCAGTGAGTCAGTATCACTGTGAAACAGACTGGGAGGAGTGTCCAGTGAGTCAGCATCACTGTGAAGCAGAGAGGGAGGAGTGTGCAGTGAGTCAGTATCACTGTGAAACAGGCGGGGAGGGGTGTGCAGTGAGTCAGCATGACCGTGTAGCAGCCTGGGAGTTGTGCGCACTGAGTCAGTATCACTGTGAAACTGATTGGGTGGAATGTGCAGTGTGTCAGTATCACTGTGAACCAGAGAGGGAGGAGTGTGCAGTGAGTTAGTATCTCTGTGAAACAGACGGGGAGGGATGTGCAGTGAGTCTGTATCACTGTGAAACAGATGGTGAGGGGTGTGCAGTGAGTCAGTATCACTGTGAAACAGACGGGGAGGGATGTGCAGTGAGTCAGTATCACTGTGAAACAAACTTGAGGATAGACAAGTCCCCCGGGCCTGACGGGATATATCCTAGGATTATGTGGGAAGCAAGAGAGGAAATTGCAATACCGTTGGCAATGATCTTCTCATCTTCACTGGCAACGGGGGTGGTACCAGGGGACTGGAGAGTAGCGAATGTTGTGCCCCTGTTCAAAAAAGGGAATAGGGATAACCCCGGGAATTACAGGCCTGTTAGTATACTTCTGTGGTAGGCAAAGTAATGGAAAGGGTACTGAGGGATAGGATTTATGAGTATCTGGAAAGACACTGCTTGATTAGGGACAGCCAGCACGGATTTGTGAAGGGTAGGTCTTGCCTTACAAGTCTTATTGAATTCTTCGAGGAGGTGACCAAGCATGTGGATGAGGGAAGAGCAGTGGATGTAGTGTACATGGATTTTAGTAAGGCATTTGATAAGGTTCCCCATGGTAGGCTTATGCGGAAAGTCAGGAGGCATGGGATAGAGGGAAATGTGGCCAATTGG
>NW_025213724.1:18636-20308 GCF_004010195.1 Chiloscyllium plagiosum | reverse complement strand
TGCAGTGAGTCAGTATCACTGTGAAACAGACGGGGAGGGATTTGCAGTGAGTCAGTATCACTGTGAAACAGACGGGGAGGGATTTGCAGTGAGTCAGTATCACTGTGAAACAGACGGGGAGGGATTTGCAGTGAGTCAGTATCACTGTGAAACAGACGGGGAGGGATTTGCAGTGAGTCAGTATCACTGTGAAACAGACGGGGAGGGATTTGCAGTGAGTCAGTATCACTGTGAAACAGACGGGGAGGGATTTGCAGTGAGTCAGTATCACTGTGAAACAGACGGGGAGGGATTTGCAGTGAGTCAGTATCACTGTGAAACAGACGGGGAGGGATTTGCAGTGAGTCAGTATCACTGTGAAACAGACGGGGAGGGATTTGCAGTGAGTCAGTATCACTGTGAACCAGATTGTGAGGAGTGTGCAGTGAGTTAGTATCACTGTGAACCAGAGAGGGAGGAGTGTGCAGTGAGTCTGTATGACCGTGAAGCAGCCTGGGAGGAGTGTGCAAAAATCAGTAACGCTGTGAACAAGAGAGGGAGCTGTGTGCAGTGTTCAGTATTACTGTGAAACCGACTGGGAGGAGTGTGCGTTGAGTCAGTATCACTGTGAACCAGAGAGGGAAGAGTGTGCAGTGAGTCAGTATCACTGTGAAACAGACGGGTAGGAGTGTGCAGTGAGTCAGTGTCACTGTGAAACAGAGAGGGAGGAGTGTGCAGTGAGTCAGTATCACTGTGAAACAGACAGGGAGGGGTGTGCAGTGAGTCAGTATGACCGTGAAGCAGCCTGGGAGTAGTGTGCAGTGAGTCAGTATCACTGTGAAACAGATGGTGAGGGGTGTGCAGTGAGTCAGTATCACTGTGAAACAGACGGGGAGGGATTTGCAGTGAGTCAGTATCACTGTGAAACAGACTGGGAGGAATGTGCAGTGAGTCAGTATCACTATGAAACAGACTCGGAGGAATGTGCAGTGAGTCAGTATCTCTGTGAAACAGATTGGAGGAATGTGTAGAGAGTCAGTGTCACTGTGAAATAGACGGGGACGACTGTGCAGTGAGTAGGTATCAGTGTTAAACGGACGGGGAGGATTGTGCAGTGAGTCAGTATCACTGTGAAACAGACGGGAAAGAGTGCGCAGTGAGTCTGTATCACTGAGAAACAGACAGGGAAGAGTGCGCAGTGAGTCTGCATAACTGTGAAACAGACGGGAAAGAGTGCGCAGTGAGTCAGTATCACTGTGAAACAGACGGGGAGGGGTGTGCAGCGAGTCAGTATCACTGTGAAACAGACGGGGAGAAATGTACAGTGAGTCAGTATCACTGTGAAACTGACAGGGCGGGGTGTGCGTTGATTCAATATCACTGAAACAGACGGGAAGGGGTGTGCGTTGAGTCAGTATCACTGTGAAACAGATGCGGAGGGATGTGCAGTGAGTCAGTATCACTGTGAAACAGATGAGGAGGGATGTGCAGTGAGTCAGTATCACTGTGAAACAGACGGGGAGGAGTGTGCAGTGATTCAGTATCACCGTGAAACAGATGGGGAGGGATGTGTTGTGAGTCAGTATTACTGTGAAACAGACGGGGAGGTGTGTGCTGTGAGTCAGTATGACCGTGAAGCAGCCTGGGAGGAGTGTGCAGTGAGTCAGTATCACTGTGAAACAGACGGGGAGGG
>NW_025213724.1:15576-18215 GCF_004010195.1 Chiloscyllium plagiosum | reverse complement strand
GTGCCGTGAGTCTGTATCACTATGAAATAGACGGGGAGGAGTGTGCAGTGAGTCAGTATGACTGTGAACCAGACTGGGAGGTGTGTGCATTGAGTCAGTATCACTGTGAAACAGCCTGGGAAGAATCAGCAGTGAGTTGGTATCACCTTGAAACAGTCTGGGAGGAATGTGCAGTGAATCAGTAACACTGTGCAACAAACTTGTAGGAGTGTGCACTGAGTCAGTGCCACTGTGAACCAGAGAGGGAGGAGTGTGTAGTGAGTCAGTATCACTGTGAATCAGAGGCAGGAGGAATGTGCAGTGAGTCAGTATCACTGTGAAACAGACGGGGAGGAATGTGCAGTGAAGCAGTATCACTGTGAAACCGACTGGGAGGAGTGTGCAGTGAGTCAGTATCACTGTGAACCAGAGAGGGAGGAATGTGCCGTGAGTCTGTATCACTATGAAATAGACAGGGAGGAGTGTGCAGTGAGTCAGTATCACTGTGAAACAGACGGGGAGGAGCATGCAGTGAGTCAGTATCACTGTGAACCAGAGAGGGAAGAGTGTGCCGTGAGTCAGTATCACTGTGAACCAGACTGGGAGGAGTGTGTAGTGAGTTGGTATCATTGTTCAACAGACGGGGAGGAATGTGCAGTGAGTCAGTATCACTCTGAAATAGACTGGGAGGAGTCTGTGGTGAATCCGGAACGCTGTGAAACAGACTGAAAGGAGTGTGCACTGAGTTAGTATGACCGTGAAACAGCCTGTGAAGAATCTGCCGTGAGTCAGTATCGCTGTGCACCAGACTGGGAGGAGTGTGCACTGAGTCTGTATCACAGTGAAACAGACTGGGAGGAGTGTGCAGTAAGTCAGTATCACTGTGAACCAGACTGGGAGGAGAGTGCAGTGAGCCAGTATCACTGTCAACCAGATTGGGAGGAGTATGCAGTGAGTCAGTATCACCGTACAACAGACTGGGAGGAATGTGCACTGAGTCAGTATCACTATGAACCAGATTGGGAGGAGTGTGTAGTGAGTCAGTATCACTATGAAACAGACGGGGAGGAGTATGAGTGAGTCAGTATCACTATGAAACAGACAGGGAGGAGTGTGCAGTGAGTCAGTATCACTGTGAAACAGATGTGGATGGGTGTGCAGTGAGTCAGTATCACTGTGAAACAGACTGGGAGGAATGTGCAGTGAGTCAGTATCACTGTGAACCAGACTTGGAGAAATGTGCAGAGAGTCAGTATCACTGTGAAACAGACGGGGAGGAATGTGCAGTGAGTTAGTATTACTGTGAAACTGACAGGGAGGGGTGTGCAGTGAATCAGGAACGCTGTGAAACAGACTGAGAGTGTGCAGTGAGTCAGTATTGCTGTAAAACACACTGGGAGAGATGTGCAGTGAGTCACTATCACTGTGAAACAGATGAGGAGGGATGTGCAGTGAGTCTGTATCACTATGAAACAGGCTGGGAGGAGTGTGCATTGAGTCAGGATCACTGTGCAACAGACAGGGAGGGATGTGCAGTGAGTCAGTATCACTGTGAACTAGAGAGGGAGGAGTGTGCAGTGAGTCAGTATCACTGTGAAACAGAGGGGGAGGGGTGTGCAGTGAGTAGGTATCACTGTGCAACAGCCTGGGAGGAGTGTGCAGTGAGTCAGTATCACTGAAACAGACTGGCAGGAGTGTGCACTGAGTCAGTATGACCGTGAAGCATCCTGGGAGTAGTGTGTACTGAGTTAGTTTCACTGTGAAACAGACTGGGAGGGGTGTGCAGTGACTCAGTATCACTGTGAAACATACGGGGAGGAGTGTGCAGTGAGTCAGTATCACTGAAACAGATAACAGACTGGGAGTAGTGTGCAGTGAGTCAGTATCACTGTGAAACAGACTGGGTCAGGTGAGCAGTGAGTCAGTACCACTGTGAAACAGGTGGGGAGGGATGTGCAGTGAGTCAGTATCACTGCGAAACAGATGGTGAGTGGTGTGCAGTGAGTCAGTAACACTGAAACAGATGGGGAGGGATGTGCAGTGAGTCAGTATCACTGTGAAACAGATGGTGAGGGGTTTGCAGTGAGCCAGTATCACCGTGAACTAGAGAGGGAGGTGTGTGCAGTGAGTCAGTATCACTATGAAACCGATGGAGAGGAGTGTGCAGTGAGTCAATATCACTATGAAACAGACGGGGAGGACTGTGCAGTGAGTCAGTACCACTGTGAACGAGAGAGGGAGGAGTGTGCAGTGAGTCAGTAACGCTGTGAAACAGAGAGGGAGGAGTGTGCAGTGAGTCAGTATGACTGTGAACCAGAAAGGGAGGAATGTGCAGTGAGTCTGTATCACTGTGAACCAGAGGAGGAGGAGTGTGCAGTGAGTCAGTAATGCTGTGCAACAGACAGGGAGTGGTGTGCAGTGAGTCAGTATCACTGTGAAACAGACTCGGAGGAGTAAGTGAGGACTGCAGATGCTGGAGATCAGAGCTGAAAATTGTGTTGCTGCAAATGCGCAGCAGGTCAGGCAGCATCCAAGGAGCAGGAGAATCGACTTTTCGGGCATAAGCCCTTCTTCAGGAAGACTGGGAGGAGTGTGCACTGAATCAGTATCACTGTGCACCAGACTGGGAGGAGTGTGCACTGAGTCAGTATCACTGTGAA
>NW_025213724.1:0-14357 GCF_004010195.1 Chiloscyllium plagiosum | reverse complement strand
TATCACTGTGAAACAGATGGGGAGGAATGTGCAGTGAGTCAGTATCACTGTGACACAGACGGGGAAGAGTGCGCAGTGAGTCAATATCACTGTGAAACAGATGGGGAGGAATGTGCAGTGAGTCAGTATCACTGTGACACAGACGGGGAAGAGTGTGCAGCGAGTCAGTATCACTGTGAAACAGACTGGGAGGAGTGTCCAGTGAGTCAGTATCACTGTGATGCAGACGGGGAGGGGTGTGCGTTGAGTCAGTATCACTGTGAAACAGACTGGGAGGAATATGCGGTGAATTGGAACGCTGTGAAACAGACTGGGAGAGGTGAGTAGTGAGTCAGTATCACTATGAAACAGATGGGGAGGGGTGTGCGTTGAGACACTGTCACTTTGAAACAGATGGGGAGGGGTGTCCAGTGAGTCAGCATCACTGTGATGCAGACGGGGAGGGGTGTGCGTTGAGTCAGTATCACTGTGAAACAGACTGGGAGGAATATGCGGTGAATTGGAACGCTGTGAAAAAGACTGGGAGGAGTGTGTAGTGAGTCTGTATCACTGTGAACCAGAGAGGGAGCTGTGTGCAGTGAGTCAGTATCACTATGAAACAGATGGGGAGGAATGTGCAGTGAGTCAGTATCACTATGAAACAGATGGGGAGGAGTGTGCATTGAGTCAGTATCACTGTGAACCAGAGAGGGAGGAGTCTGTAGTGAGTCAGTATCATTGTGCAATGGACGGGGAGGGGTGTGCACTGAGTCAGTATCACTGTTAAACAGATGAGGAGGGATGTGCAGTGAGTCAGTATCACTGTGAAACAGACGGGGAGGGGTGTGCAGTGAGTCAGTATCACTGTGAACTAGAGAGGGAGGAGTGTGCAGTGAGTCAGTATTACTGTGAAACCGACTGGGAGGAGAGTACAGTGAGCCAATATCACTGTAAAGCAGACGGGGTGGAGTGTGCAGTGAGTTAGTATCACTGTGAACCAGAGAGGAAAGAGTGTGCAGTGATCAGTATTACTGTCAACCAGATTGGGAGGAGTATGCAGTGAGTCTGTATCACTGTGAAACAGACTTGGAGGAATGCACAGAGAGTCAGTATCTCTATGAAACAGATGGGGCGGAATGTGCAGCGAGTCTGCATCACTGTGAAACAGACGGGGAGGAGTGTGCAGTGAGACAGTATCACTGTGAACCAGAGAGGGAAGAGTGTGCAGTGAATCAATATGATCGCGAAGCAACCTGGGAGGAGTGTGCAGCGAGTCAGTATCACTGTGAAACAGACTGGGAGGGGTGTGCAGCGAGTCAGTATCACTGTGAAACAGACTGGGAGGAGTGTCCAGTGAGTCAGCATCACTGTGAAACAGACTTGGAGGAAAGCGCAGAGAGTCAGTCTCTCTATGAAACGGACGGTGAGGAATGTGCAGTGAGTCAGTATCACTGTGAACCAGAGAGGGAGGAGCTTGCAGTGAGTCAGTATCACTGTGAACTAGAGAGGGAGGAGTGTGCAGTGAGTCAGTATTACCGTGAAGCAGTCTGGGAGGAGTCTGCAGCAAGTCAGGATCACTGTGAAACAGCCTGGGAGGAATGTGCAGTGAGTCAGTATCACTGTGAAACAGACGGGGACGTGTGTGCAGTGAGTCAGTATCACTGTGAAACAGACATGGAGGGATGTGCAGTGAGTCAGTTTCACTGTGAAACAGACGGGGACGTGTGTGCAGTGAGTAGGTATCACTGTGAAACAGACAGGGAGGAATGTGCAGTGACTCAGTATCAAGGCGAAACAGACGGGGAAGAGTGTGCAGTGAGTCGGTATCACTGTGAAACAGACGGGGAGGAATGTTCAGTGCGTCAGTATCACTGTGAACCAGAGCGGGAGGAGCTTGCAGTGAGTCAGTTTCACTGTGAACTAGAGAGGGAGGAGTGTGCAGTGAGTCAGTATCACTGTGAAACAGACATGGAGGGATGTGCAGTGAGTCAGTATCACTGTGAAACAGATGGTGAGGGGTGTGCAGTGAGCCAGTATCACTGTGAACCAGAGAGGGATGAGTGTGCAGTGAGTCCGTATGACCGTGAAGCAGCCTGGGAGGAGTGTGCAGCGAGTCAGTATCACTGTGAAACAGCCTGGCAGGAGTGTGCAGTGAATCAGTAACGCTGTGAACAGTCTGGGAGGAATGTGCAGAGAGTCAGTATCACTGTGACACCGACTGGGAGGAGCGTGCAGTGAGCCAGTATCACTATGAAACATGCGGGGAGGAGTGTGCAGTGAGTCAGTATCACTGTGAACCAGAGAGGGAAGAGTGTGCAGTGAGTCAGTATCACTGTGAAACAGACTGGGAGGAGTGTGCGGTGAGTCAGTATCACTGTGAAACAGACGGGGAAGAGTGCGCAGTGAGTCAGTATCACTGTGAAACAGACGGGGAAGAGTGTCCAGTGAGTCAGTATCACTGTGAAACAGACGGGAGGGGTGTGTAGCGAGTCAGTATCACTGTGAAACAGACTGGGAGGAGTGTGCAATGAATCAGTAACGCTGTGAGCAGTCTGGGAGGAGTGTGCAGTGAGTCAGTATCACTGTGAACTAGAGAGGGAGGAGTGTGCAGTGAGCCAGTATCACTGTGAAACAGACGGGGAGGGGTGTGCAGTGAGTTAGTATCACTGTGAATCAGAGAGGGAAGAGTGTGCAGTGAGTCAGTATCACTGTGAAACCGACTGGGAGGAGTGTGCAGTGAGTCAGTATCACTGTGAACCAGAGAGGGAAGAGTGTGCAGTGAGTCTGTATCACTGTGGAACAGATTTGGAGGAATGCGCAGAGAGTCAGTATCTCTATGAAACAGACGGGGAGGAATGTGCAGTGAGTCAGTGTCACTATGAAACAGACGGGGTGGAGTGTGCAGTGAATGAGTATCACAGTGAACCAGAGAGGGAAGAGTGTGCAGTAAGTCAGTATCACTGTGAAACCGACTGGGAGGAGCATGCCGTGAGCCAGTATCACTATGAAACATACGGGGAGGAGTGTGCAGTGAGTCAGTATCACTGTGAACCAGAGACGGAAGAGTGTGCAGTGAGTCAGTATCACTTTGAAACAGACGGGCAGGGATGTGCAGTGAGTCAGTATCACTGTGAAACAGACGGTGAGGGGTGTGCAGTGAGCCAGTATCACTGTGAACCAGAAAGGGAAGAGTGTGCAGTGAGTCCGTATGACCGTGAAGCAGCCTGGGAGGAGTGTGCAGCGAGTCTGTATCACTGTGAAACAGCCTGGCAGGAGTGTGCAGTGAATTAGTAACGCTGTGAACAGTCTGGGAGGAATGTGCAGAGAGTCAGTATCACTGAAACAGACGGGGGCGAGTGTGCAGTGAGTAGGTATCACTGTTAAACAGATGGGGAGGAATGTGCAGTGAGTCAGTATCACTGTGACACAGACGGGGAAGAGTGCGCAGTGAGTCAGTATCACTGTGAAACAGACAGGGAAGAGTGCGCAGTGAGTCAGTATCACTGTGAAACAGATGGGGAAGAGTGTCCAGTGAGTCAGTATAACTGTGAAACAGATGGGGAGGGGTGTGCAGTGAGTCAGTATCACTATGAAACAGATGGGGAGGAGTGTGCATTGAGTCAGTATCACTGTGAACCAGAGAGGGAGCTGTGTGCAGTGAGTCAGTATCACTGTGAAACAGATGATGAGGGATGTGCAGTGAGTCAGTATCATTGTGAAACAGATGGGGAGGGGTGTGCAGTGAGTCAGTATCACTGTGAACTAGAGAGGGAGGAGTGTGCAGTGAGTCAGTATGATCGTGAAGCAGCCTGGGAGGAGTGTGCAGTGAATCAGTAACGATGTGAACCAGAGAGGGAGCTGTGTGCAGTGAGTTAGTATCACTGTGAACCAGAGAGGGAGGAGTGTGCAGTGAGTCAGTATCACTGTGAAACAGATGGGGAGGGATGTGCAGTGAGTCAGCATCACTGAAACAGATGGTGAGGGAGCTGTGTGCAGTGAGTCAGTATCACTGTGAAACAGATGGGGAGGGATGTGCAGTGAGTCAGTATCACTGTGAAACAGATGGTGAGGAGTGTGCAGTGAGCCATTATCACTGTGAACCAGAGAGGAAAGAGTGCAGTGAGTCCGTATGACCGTGAAGCAGCCTGGGAAGAGTGTGCAGCAAGTCAGTATCACTGTGAAAAAGCCTGGCAGGAGTGTGCCGTGAATCAGTATCACTGTGAAACAGCCGGGGAGGAATGTGCAATGAATCAGTATCACTGTGAAACAGTCTGGGAGGAGTGTGCAGTGAGTCAGTATCACTGTGAAACAGCCGGGGAGGAATGTGCAGTGAGTCAGTATGCAGTGAGTCAGTATCACTGTGAACCAGAGAGGGAGGAGCGTGCAGTGAGTCAGTATCACTGTGAACCATAAAGGGAGGAATGTGCAGTGAGTCAGTATCACTGTGAACCAGAGAGGGAAGAGTGTGCAGTGAGTCAGTATCACTGTGAAACAGATGGGGTGGGGTGTGCAGTGAGTCAGTATCACTGTAACAGACGGGGAGGAGTGTGCCGTGAGTCAGTTCACTGTGAAACAGACGGGGAGGAGCGTGCAGTGAGTCAGTATCACTGTGAAACAGACGGGGAGGAATGTGCAGTGAGTCAGTAACACTGTGAAACAGACGGGGAGGAGTGTGCAGTGAGTCAGTATCACTGTGAACCATAAAGGGAGGAGTGTGCAGTGAGTCAGTATCACTGTGAAACAGATGGGGTGGGGTGTGCAGTGAGTCAGTATCACTGTAACAGACGGGGAGGAGTGTGCCGTGAGTCAGTATCACTGTGAACCAGAGAGGGAAGAGTGTGCAGTGAATCAGTATCACTGTGAAATAGATGGGGAGGAGTGTGCAGTGAGTCAGTATCACTGTGAACCAGAGAGGGAAGAGTGTGCAGTGAGTCAGTATCACTGAAACAGACGTGGATTGAGTCAGTATCACTGTGGGGTGTGCAGTGAGTCAGTATAACTATGAAACAGACTGGGAGGAATGTGATGTGAGTCAGTATCACTGTGAACCAGAGAGGGAGGAGTGTGCAGTGAATCAGTATCACTGTGAACCAGAGAGGGAGGAGTGCGCAGTGAGTCAGTATCACTGTGAAACAGCCTGGCAGGAGTGTGCAGTGAGTCAGTATAACTATGAAACAGACTGGGAGGAATGTGATGTGAGTCAGTATCACTGTGAACCAGAGAGGGAGGAATGTGTAGTGAGTCAGCATCACTGTGAAACAGACGTGGATTGAGTCAGTATCACTGTGGGTGGCACGGTGGCACATAGTGGGTGGCACGGTGGCACATAGTGGGTGGCACGGTGGCACATTGTGGGCGGCACGGTGGCACAGTGGTTAGCACTGCTGCCTCGCAGCGCCAGAGACCCGGGTTCAATTCCCGCCTCAGGCGACTGACTGTGTGGAGTTTGCACGTTCTCCCCGTATCTGCGTGGGTTTCCTCCGGGTGCTCCGGTTTCCTCCCACAATCCAAAGATGTGCAGGTCAGGTCAATTGGCCTTGCTAAATTGCCCGTAGTGTTAGATAAGGGGCAAATGTAGGGGTATGCGTGGGTTGCACTTCGGCTGGTCAGTGTGGACGTGTTGGGCCGAAGGGCCTGTTTCCACACTGTAAACTAATCTAAATCTTAGTCTAATCTGAACCAGATTGGGAGGAGTGTGCAGTGAGTCAGTATCACTGTCAAACAGACTGAGAGGGTGTGCTGTGAGTGGGTAAGGCTGTGAAACAGACTGAGAGTAGTGAGTAGTCAGTCAGTATCACTGCGAAACAGACTGGGAGGAGTGTGCAGTGTGTCAGTATCACTGTGAAACAGACGGGGACGAGTGTGCAGTGAGTCAGTATCACTGTGAACCAGAGAGGTAGGAATCTGCCGTGAGTCAGTATCACTATGAAATAGACGGGGAGGAGTGTGCAGTGAGTCAGTATCACTGTGAACCAGAGAGGGAAAAGTGTGCAGTGAGTCAGTATCACTGTGAAACAGACGTGGATGGGTGTGCAGTGAGTCAGTATCACTGTGAAACAGACGGGGAGGAGCGTGCAGTGAGTCAGTATCACTGTGAAACAGACTGGGAGGAATGTGCAGTGGGTCAGTATCACTATGAAACAGACGAGGAGGAGTGTGCAGTGAGTCAGTATCACTATGAAACAGACGGGGTGGGGTGTGCAGTGAGTCAGTATCACTGTAACAGACTGGGAGGAGTGTGCAGTCAGTCAGTATCACTGTGAACCAGACTGGGAGGAGTGTGCAGTGAGTCAGTATCACTGTGAAACAGACTGGGAGGAGTGTGCAGTGAGTCAGTATCACTGTGAAACAGACGGGGAGGAGCGTGCAGTGAGTCAGTATCACTGTGAAACAGACGGGGAGGAGCGTGCAGTGAGTCAGTATCACTGTGAAACAGACGGGGAGGAGCGTGCAGTGAGTCAGTATCACTGTGAAACAGACGGGGAGGAGCGTGCAGTGAGTCAGTATCACTGTGAAACAGACGTGGATGAGTGTGCAGTGAGTCAGTATCACTGTAAACCAGAGAGGGAGGAGTGTGCAGTGAGTCAGTATCACTGTGAACCAGACTGGGAGGAATGTGCAGAGAGTCAGTATCACTGTGAAACAGACGGGGACGAGTGTGCAGTGAATAGGTATCACTGTTAAACAGCCTGGGAGGAATGTGCAGTGAGTTAGTATCACCTTGAAACAGCCTGGGAGGAATGTGCAGTGAATCAGTATCACTGTGAATCAGAGAGGGAGGAGTGTGCAGTGAGTCAGTATCACTGTGAAACAGACTTGGAGGAGTAAGTGAGGACTGCAGATGCTGGAGATCAGAGCTGAAAATTGTGTTGCTGCAAATGCCCAGCAGGTCAGGCAGCATCCAAGAGAGGGAGGAGTGTGCAGTGAGTCAGTATCACTGTGAAACAGACCGGGAGGGGTGTGCAGTGATTCAGTATCACTGTGAAACAGACGGGGAGGGATGTGCTGTGAGTCAGTGTCACTGTGAAACAGACGTGGAGGTGTGTGCACTGAGTCAGTATCACTGTCACACAGCCTGGGAAGAATGCGCAGTGAGTCAGTATCACCTTGAAACACACTGGGAGGAACGTGCAGTGAATCAGTAACACTGTGCAACAGACTGAGAGGGGTGTGCACTGAGTCAATATCGCTGTGAAACGGACTGGGAGCTGTATGTAGTGAGTCGGTATCATTGTGAAACCGACTGGGAGGAGTATGCAGTGAATCAGTATCAGTAGCAAACAAACTGGGAGGAATGTGCACTGAGTCAGTATCACCGTACAACAGACTGGGAGGAATGTGCAGTGAAACAGTATCACTGTGAACCAGAGAGGGAGGAGTGTGCAGTGAGTCATTATGACCATGAAACAGCCTGGCAGGAGTGTGCAGTTAATCAGTAACGCTGTGAACAGTCTGGGAAGAGTGTGCAGTGAGTCAGTATCACTATGAAACAGATGGGGAGGAGTGTGCAGTGAGTCAGTATCACTGTGAAACAGACTGGGAGGAATGTGCAGTGAGTCAGTATCACTATGAAACAGACAGGGAGAATGTGCAGTGTGTCAGTATCACTATGAGACAGACGGGGAAGAGTGTGCAGTGAGTCAGTATCTCTGTGAAACAGACTGGAAGGAATGTGCAGTGAGTCAGTATTACTATGAAACAGACTGGGAGGAATGTGCAGTGAGTCAATATCACTGAAACAGCCTGGGAGGAATGTGCAGTGAGTCAGTATCACTGTGAAACAGACGGTGAAGAATCTGCAGTGAGTCAGTATCACCGCGAAACAGACTGGGAGGAGAGTATGGTGAGTCAGTATCACTGTGAAACAGCCTGGGAGGAATGTGCCGTGAGTCAGTATCACTGTGAAACAGACTGGGAGGAGTGTGCAATGAATCAGTATCACTGTGAAACAGACTGGGAGGAGTGTGCAGTGAGTCAGTATCACTGTGAAACAGCCTGGGAGGAATGTGCAATGAATCAGTATCACTGTGAAACAGACTGGGAGGAGTGTGCACTGCGTCATTAATGCTGCACAACAGACTGGGAGGAGTGTGCATGGAGTCAGTATCACTGTAAAACAGACTGGCAGGATTGTGTACTGAGTCAGTATCACTGTGAACCATTGAGAGGAGTGCGCAATGAATCAGTATCACTGTCAAACAGACTGAGGAGTGTGCAGAGTGGGTAAGACTGAAACTGACTGGGAGGAGTGTGCACAGTAATTAATGCTGCGCAACATTGGTAGAAGTATGCACTGAGTCAGTATCATTGTGAAACAGCCTGGTAGGAGTGTGCAGTGAGTCAGTATCACTGTGAAACAGCCTGGGAGGAGTGTGCAGTGTGTCAGTATCACTGAAACAGTCTGGGAGGAGTCTGCACTGAGTAATTAATGCTGCGCAACAGTGGGAGAAGTATGCACTGAGTCAGTATCACAAACAGCCTAGGAGGAATGTGCACTGAGTCACTATCACTATGAAACAGACTGGGAGGAGTGTGCAGTGCGTGGGTAAGGCTGTGAAACAGACTGGGAGGAGTGTGCCTTGAGTCAATATCACTGTGAAACAGACGGAGGAATGTGCAGTGAGTAGGTAAGGCTGTGAAACTGACTGGGAGTAGTGAGCAGTCAGTCAGTATCCCTCATGAAACATGAGCTGGGCTGAGGAGTGGCAGATGGAGTTCAAACCTGCCAAGTGTGAGGTTGTCCATTTTGGAAAGACAAATAAGAATGCGGAATACAGGGTTAACGGTAGGGTTCTTAGTGAGGTGGAGGAACAGAGGGATCTTGGGGTCTATGTTCATAGGTCTTTGAAAGTTGCCACTCAGGTGGATAGAGCTTGTAAGAAGGCCTATGGTGTATTAGCGTTCATTAGCAGAGGGATTGAATTCAAGAGTCGTGAAGTGATGTTGCAACTGTACAGGACTTTGATTAGGCCACATTTGGAGTACTGTGTGCAGTTCTGGTCGCCTCACTTTAAGAAAGATGTGGAAGCTTTGGAGAGTGTGCAGAGAAGATTTACCAGGATGTTGCCTGGAATGGAGAATAGGTCGCACGAGGATAGGTTGCGAGTGCTAGGCCTTTTCTCATTGGAATGGCGAAGGATGAGGGGTGACTTGATAGAGGTTTATAAGATGATCAGAGGAATAGATAGAGTAGACAGTCAGAAATGTTTTCCCTGGGTACAACAGCGTGTTACAAGGGGACATAAATTTAAGGTGAAGGGTGGAAGGTATAGGGGAGATGTCAGGGGTGGGTTCTTTACCCAGAGAGTGATGGGGGCATGGAATGCGCTGCCTGTGGGAGTGGTAGAGTCAGAATCTTCGGTGACCTTTAAGCGGCAATTGGATAGGTACATGGATGGGTGCTTAAGCTAGGACAAATGTTCGGCACAACATCGTGGGCCGAAGGGGCCTGTTCTGTGCTGTATTGTTCTATGTTCTATGTTCTATATACTAAATGGAAGAGTGCACTGTGTCAGTATCGCTGTGAAACAGACTGTGAGGAGTGTCCACTGAGTCAGTATCACCGTGAAACAGACTGGGAGGACTGTGTACTGTCAGAATCACGGTGAACCACATTGAGAGGAGTGTGCAGTGAGTCAATATCACTGTGAAACAGACTGGGATTAGTGAGCAATGAATCTGTATCATTCTCAAACAGACTGTGAGGAGTGTGCAGTGAGTGGGTAAGGCTGTGAAACAGACTGGGAGTAGTGAGCAGTCAGGCAGTATTACTGTGAAACAGACAAGAGGGAAGATTGCACTGAGTCAGTATCACTGTGAAACCGACCGGGAGGAGTGTGCACTGAGTCAGTAATGCTGTGCAACAGACTGGGAGGAGTGTGCCCTGAGTCAGTATCACTGTGAAACCGACTCGGAGGAGTAAGTGAGACTGCACATGCTGGAGATCTGAGCCGAAAATTGTGTTGCTGCAAATGCGCAGCAGGTCAGGCAGCATCCAAGGAGCAGGAGAATCGACTTTTCAGGCATAAGTCATTCTTCAGGAAGACTGGGAGGAGGGTGCACTGAATCAGTATCACTGTGAACCAGACTTGTTAGTGTGCAGTGAATCAATATCATTGTCAAAATGCCTGAGAAGAGTGAGCAGTCAGCCAGTATCACTGTGAAACTGACTGGGAGGAGTGTGCAGTGAATCAGTAACGCTGTGCAACAGACTGGGAGGAGTGTGCACTGAGTCAGTATCACCATAACACAGACTGAGGAGTGTGCTGTGAGTGGGTGAGGCTGTGAACAGACTGGGAGTAGTGAGCAGTCAGTATCACTGTGAAACAGACTAGAGGGAAGAATGCACTGTCAGTATAATTGTGAAACGGACTGGGAGGAGTATGCATTGAGTCAATGTCAATGGGAAAAAAATCTGGGAGGAGTGTGTACTGTGTCAGTATCATTGTGACACAGACGTGGAAGTGTGCACTGAATCAATATCACTGTCAAAATGCTTGAAGAGTGAGCAGTCAGTCAGTATCACTGTGAAACCGACCGGGAGGAGTGTGCATTGAGTCAGTATCACTGGGAAGCAGATTGGGAGGAATGAGCAGTGAGTGAGTATCACTGTCAAACAGACTGGGACGAGTGTGCAGTGAGTAGGTATCAGTGTGAACCAGAGGGAGAGGAGTGTGCATTGAGTCAATATCACTGTGAAATAGACAGGGACGAGTGTGCATTGAGTCAATATCATTGTGAAATAGACTGAGAGTAGTGAGCAGTCAGTCAATATCACTGCGAAACAGACTGGGAGGAGTGTGCAGTGTGTCAGTATCACTGTGAAACAGACGTGGATGGGTGTGCAGTGAGTCAGTATCATTGTGAAACAGACGGGGAGGAATGTGCAGTGAGTCAGTATCACTGTGAAACAGACGGGGTGGGGTGTGCAGTGAGTCAGTCTCACTGTAAACCAGAGAGGGAGGAATGTGCAGTGAGTCAGTATCACTGTGAAACAGCCTGGCAGAAGTGTGCAGTGAATCAGTAACGCTGTGAAACAGATGGGGAGGAATGTGCAGTGAGTCAGTATAACTATGAAACAGACTTGGAGGAGTAAGTGAGGACTGCAGATGCTGGAGATCAGAGCTGAAAATTGTGTTGCTGCAAATGCCCAGCAGGTCAGGCAGCACCAAGGAGCAGGAGAATCGACTTTTCGGGCATAAGCCCTTCTTCAGGAAGACTGGGAGGAGTGTGCACTGAATCAGTATCACTGTGAAACAGCCTGGGAGGAGTGTGCACTGAGTCAGTATCACTGTGAAACAGAAAGGGAGGAGTGTGCAGTGAGTCAGTATCACTGTGAAACAGAAAGGGAGGAGTGTGCAGTGAGTCAGTATCACTGTGAAGCAGCCTGGGAGGAGTGTGCGTTGAGTCAGTATCACTGTGAAACAGCCTGGGAAGAATCAGCAGTGAGTTGGTATCACCTTGAAACAGTCTGGGAGGAATGTGCAGTGAATCAGTAACACTGTGCAACAAACTTGGAGGAGTGTGCACTGAGTCAGTGCCACTGTGAACCAGAGAGGGAGGAGTGTGTATTGAGTCAGTATCACTGTGAATCAAAGGCAGGAGGAATGTGCAGTGAGTCAGTATCACCTTGAAACAGACTGGAGGAATGTGCAGTGAAGCAGTATCACTGTGAAACCGACTGGGAGGAGTGTGCAGTGAGTCAGTATCACTGTGAACCAGAGAGGGAGGAATGTGCCGAGAGTCAGTATCACAATGAAATAGATGGGGAGGAGTGTGCAGTGAGTCAGTATCACTGTGAAACAGACGGGGAGGAGCGTGCAGTGTATCACTGTGAAACAGACGGGGAGGGATGTGCAGTGAGTCAGTATCACTGTGAACCAGAGAGTGAAGAGTGTGCAGTGAGTCAGTATGACCGTGAAACAGACATGGAGGAGTGTGCAGTGAGTCAGTATCACTGTGAACCAGACTGGTAGGAGTGTGTAGTGAGTAGGTATCATTGTTAAACAGATGGGGAGGAATGTGCAGTGAGTCAGTATCACTGTGAAACAGACTAAGAGGAGTGTGCAGTGAGTAGGTATCATTGTTAAACAGACTGGGAGGGATGTGCAGTGAGTCAGTCTCACTATGAAACATACGGGGAGGAGTGTGCAGTGAGTCAGTATCACTGTGAACCAGACTGGGAGGGATGTGCAGTGAGTCAGTATCACGATGAAACATACGGGGAGGAGTGTGCAGTGAGTCAGTATCACCTTGAAACAGACTGGGAGGAATGTGCAGTGAGTCAGTATCGCTATGAAACAGACATGGAGGAGCGTGCAGTGAGTCAGTATCACTGTGAACCAGACTGGGAGGAGTGTGCACTGAGTCAGTATCGCTGTGAACCAGACTGGGAGGAGTGTGCAGTGAGTCGGTATCATTGTTAAACAGACGGGGAGGAATGTGCAGTGAGTCAGTATCACCTTGAAACAGACTGGGAGGAATGTGCTGTGAATCAGTATCACTGTGAAACAGACGGGGAGGAATGTGCAGTGAGTCAGTATCGCAGTGAAGCAGACGGGGAGTGGTGTGCAGTGAGTCAGTATCACTGTGAACCAGAGAGGGAGAAGTTTGCAGTGAGTCAGTATCACTGTGAAACAGAGGGGGAGGAGTGTGCCGTGAATCAGGAACGCTGTGAACCAGAGAGGGAGGAGTGTGCAGTGAGTCAGTATCGCTGTTAAACAGAGGGGGAGGGGTGTGCAGTGAGTCAGTATCAATGTGCAACAGCCTGGGAGGAGTGTGTAGTGAGTCAGTATCACTGTGAAACAGAGAGGGAGGAGTGTGCAGTGAGTCAGTATCGCTGTGAAACAGAGGGGGAGGGGTGTGCACTGAGTCAGTATCACTGTGAACCAGACTGGGAGGAGCGTGCACTGAGTCAGTATCACTGTGAACCAGAGAGGGAGGAGTGTGCAGTGAGTCAGTATCACTGTGAACCAGAGAGGGAAGAGTGTGCAGTGAGTCAGTATCACTGTAAACCAGAGAGCGAGGAGTGTGCAGTGAGTCAGTATCACTGTGAACCAGACTGGGAGGAGTGTGCACTGAGTCAGTATCACTGTGAACCAGACTGGGAGGAGTGTGTAGTGAGTAGGTATCATTGTTAAACAGCCTGGGAGGAATGTGCAGTGAGTCAGTATCACTGTGAAACAGGCTGGGAGGAATGTGCAGTGAGTCAGTATCACTATGAAACAGACATGGAGGAGCGTGCAGTGGGTCAGTATCACTGTGAACCAGAAAGGGAGGGGTATGCACTGAGTCAGTATCACCATGAACCAGACTGGGAGGAGTGTGCAGTGAGTCAGCATTGTTAAACAGACGGGGAGGAATGTGCAGTGAGTCAGCATCACTGTGAAACAGACGGGGAGGAATGTGCAGTGAGTAGATATCACCTTGAAAAAGACTGGGAGGAATTTGCAGTGAGTCAGTATCACTGTGAACCAGACGGGGAGGAATGTGCAGTGAGTCAGTATCACCTTGAAACAAACTGGGAGGAATGTGCAGTGAATCTGTAACGCTGTGAAACAGTCTGGGAGGAGTGCGCAGTGAGGTCAGTATCACTGTGAAACAGACGGGGAGGAATGTGCAGTGAGTCAATATCACTGAAACAGAGGGGGAGAAGTGTGCAGTGAGTCAGTATCACTGTGAAACAGACGGGGAGGAGTGTGCAGTGAATAAGGAACTCTGTGAAACAGACAGGGACGAGTGTGCATTGAGTCAATATCACTGTGAAATCGAATGGGAAGATTGTGCTTTGAGTCAATACCACTGTGAAATAGACTGGGAGGGGTGTGCAGTGAGTCAGTATCACTGTGAAATAGACTGGGAGGAGTGCGCAGTGAATCAGTATCACTGTGAAACAGACTGGGAGGAGTGTGCATTGAGTCAGTATCACTGTGAATCGGATTGGGAGGAGTGTGCAGTGAGTCAGTATCACTGTGAAACAGACTGGGAGGAGTGTGCAGTGAATCAGGAACGCTGTGAATCAGACAGGGACGAGTGTGCATTGAGTCAGTATCACTGTGAACCGGATTGGGAGGAGTGTGCAGTGAATCAGGAACGCTGTGAATCAGACAGGGACGAGTGTGCATTGAGTGAATATCACTGTGAAATAGAATGGGACGAGTGTACAGTGAGTCAGTATCACTGTGAAATAGACGGGGAGGAGTCTGTGGTGAATCAGGAACGCTGTGAAACAGACTGAAAGGAGTGTGCACTGAGGCAGTAATACCATGAAACAGCCTGTGAAGAATCTGCAGTGAGTCAGTATCACTGTGCAACAGACTGGGAGGAGTGTGCACTGAGTCAGTATCGCTGTGAAACAGACTGGGCGGAGTATGCAGTGA
>NW_025213723.1:34345-35340 GCF_004010195.1 Chiloscyllium plagiosum | reverse complement strand
CAAATACTCTTTGCATATTAGTCCTACACTGTCACCACTGCTCATTCTCCCTGCTATGCCGTAGCCCAAGGGGAATGTAAACCATTCCTTCCCTCAGTGCACACAATTTTTTAAATCAAGAGGACTTCTGAACTATATGCCACAGTGACTCCCTGAAGACTTCAGAAAGATTAAAGAACTCGAGAAACTAGTTACTTAAAAAATTGCAGTAAAAACGAATAGTAATTAATCAGTAACTAACCTGAAAGTAGTTAAAAATCACACAACACCAGGTTATAGTCCAACAGGTTTAATTGGAAGCACACTAGCTTTCGGAGCGACGCTCCTTCATCAGGTGATTGTGATGAAGGAGTGTCGCTCCGAAGGCTAGTGTGCTTCCAATTAAACCTGTTGGACTATAACCTGGTGTTGTGTGATTTTTAACTTTGTACACCCCAGTCCAACACCGGCATCTCCGAATCCTGAAAGTAGTTGATCTCTTTGAATAGCAGTGTGGTTATCCTTCCTGCTGTTGAACGCCTAAGCAGGTTGTGAGATAACTAGATTAGCTGGATCAATGAGCTCCAAAATGGCACCACTGGAGTCAAATCAGCATCACACTTTGATTGACATCAGAGTGTGAAAATAGACAAGTCCCCTGGGCCGGATGGGATCTATCCTAGGATCCTCTGGGAAACAAGGAAAGAGATTGCCGAGCCTTTGGTATTGATCTTCAAATCAACATTGTCTACAGGAATAGTGCCTGAGGACTGGAAGATAGCAAATGTGGTTCCCTTGTTCAAAAAGGGTAGTAGAGACAACCCTGGTAATTACAGACCAGTGAGTCTCACTTCAGTTGTTGGTAAAGTGTTGGAAAAGGTTATAAGAGATAGGATTTATAACTATCTAGGAAAGAATAATCTGATCAGGGACAGTCAGCACGGTTTTGTGAAGGGCAGGTCATGCCTAACGAATCTTATTGAGTTTTTTGACAAAATGACCAAACAGGTAGATGA
>NW_025213723.1:10096-16922 GCF_004010195.1 Chiloscyllium plagiosum | reverse complement strand
CTCTCACACACACACACCCTCTCTCTCTCTCTCCGACTTACACACACACACACACACACCCTCTCTCTCTCACACACACACACACTCTCTTTCATACAGAGGGTGTCTGACATCACACTGATGGGCTCACTTTGTCGTTTGGTTTATTTCTGTGTAAAACCATTCCCAACTCAAATCTAAATATCCTCTAACCAGCAGTCACTCTGCACCTTACGGAAGGTCCTAGAAGAGCTTGGCTTTGTTTTGAGTGCAATTGTTCCTGCTGTATGGATTATGAGGTGACAGGGTTCACAGTCAGCTACACAGAGCAGCTCTGTTTAAGGTGCCATGCAAATGCAGACTTAACTGCACTTGGGGGAGGGAGATGTCTGGTGTCACTCGTCTAATAATGCAGAGGCCCAGCTAATGCTCTCAGGATGTGGGCTCAAATCCCACCCTGCCAGCAGCTGGAATTGGAATCTAGTCTTGGGGATGGTGACATGACAACTATCAAGTTACAAAAGCCCAACTGGGTCACTAATGCCCGTTAGGGAAGGAAGCTGCCATCTTACCTTGTCTGGCCTACACGTGACTCCAGACCGAGAGTGATGGGGTTGATTCTTAACTGCCTTCTGGGATGATCTTACCAACCACTCAGCTACGGGGCAACTAAGGGTGAAACAAAGACCAGCCTTGCCAGGGACACCCACAGCCCAATAAAAATATAAATGGAAACCAAACCAACTATAAATTAGAACAAAAACAGAAGTTGCTGGAAAAGCTCAGCAGCATTTGTGGAGAGAAATCAGTTAACGTTTCGGGTTCAGTGACCCTTCCTCAGAACTGATGGTAACAGAGAAAATGTGGGTTTATATGCAGAAGGAACGAGGGGGAAGGGAGTAAATAATAGGAGTTTAGATTAGGGTTCAGAAAAGATTGACAAGGATGTTGCCAGGGTTGGAGGATCTGAGCTACAGGGAGAGGCTGAACAGGCTGGGGCTGTTTTCCCTGGAGCATTGGAGGCTGATGGGTGACCTTATAGAGGTTTATAAAATCATGGGGGACATGGGTAGGGTCATTCGGCAAAGTCTTTTCCCTGGGGTCAGGGAGTCCAGAACTAGAGGGCATAGGTTTAGGGTGAGAGCAGGTTGGACCGAAGGGTCTGTTTCCATGCTGTACATCTCTATGACTCTATGGTGCTGGAAAAGCACAGCACGTCAGGCAGCATCCAAGGAGCAGGAAAATCGACGTTTCGGGCAAAAGCCCTTCATTATTCCCGATTAGGCTCGGAGGGTGAATAACTGTTAGTGGCTAACAATGGATTTTTAACTGGCCACGATGGAATATGGGTCAAGATCTTATATTTGAGGTTGTGATCCCTGAGGGGAAGTGAGTCTAAAGAAACCTTCCCTAGTCTCGGCTTGAGAAATAAACAAGTTAAATTAACAGGTCATGTGCAAGAAAATAACTTCGACAGGACAGTGTTTCCCAGCTGCTCCAGGAATACCATGGACATCTCCATAAACACTACCTGAAGCAATACTGGAACTGAGGAAGTATTGTTGTGTTTAAATTTGTTATTAATCATCAGGAAATGATTGATGGATCAGGCAGATGGAGATGGCTAGTCTTTTGATGAAACATCCGGGAAGTAGGAGCCAACAATTCCTTGGCAGAATACAAATAATCACATTCGGGCATTACCAAAGAAACAAAACCCATTTTGTTTATTTGTTGCCCTGGGAGTGTGGGCTATTGCTGGTATTGAATCTGTCATTGGCTCACCCTGAGGTCAGGGAGCCTCAGCAGGAATGGGACTGTGGAAGGTTTAGCCGGGACTCCCTCCCACACTGATCATCACACAGAAACAGGATTGTTCATCCAGGATCCTCCCACTCAGCTTCATCTCACCCCATCAACAAAGCTTTCTAACTGTTTCTGCTTCACATGGGTGGCTCAGTGATTAGACTCACGGGACCTGGGTTCAATTCCACCCTCGGGCGACTGTCTGTGTGGAGTTTACACATTCTCCCTGTGTCTGTGTGCGTTGCCTCCCACAGTCCAAACCCGTGCAGGTTAAGTTGTTTGGCCATGCTAAATTGCCCAGGGATATGCAGGTTAGGTGGACTCGCCAATTTAAATGAGGGGTTACAGGATATGGGTGGGGTGCTCTTTGGAAGGTCAGTATAGAACTGATGGGCTGAATGGCCTCTTTTTGCACTATACATACACTTTGTGTTTTGCCTTTTATTCTGGAATGGGATGTAGGCACCACAAGCAAGCTGCCCTCAATAGGGTGAGTTCTCTGGAGGAGAGTTGAGAAATCAGTCACATTGCTATGAGTCTGCAGTCACATGTTAACCAGACTGGGTAAAGGTGGCACATTAGTCTGGATTCCTAGCTCACTGTCACCAAGCCCGTGGCCCTTCCCCCTATCTATCTTCCCCATGGATATGTGCACACTGCCCACCTCCCTCTTCCCCTGTGGGGGCACAATCCACACTAACCCCCTGGCAAAAGAGATTTCTCCTAAGTCCTCAATGGGACTCCAATTGTGGGTGAGCCCAGGACAAAGATCAACCACACCCGCCCGGGTCAGGGTGCGGGATCACTGGCCAGTCCCTGCTGGGGAGGAAGAGAGATGGTGAAGAAGTTGGGGGGGGGGGGGGGGGAGATGCATCAAGGGTGAGGGAGGGTGCAAGGGAGAAGGTGAGGGAGAGAGGGTGAAGGTAGGTTGAGGGCAAGGGCAAGGGCGTATGGGGAATAAGGAGAAGGAGAGCACGAGGGCACTGGTCATTGGTAGGAAGGTCAATGGGAACCTGGCACGGAGTGGGGTCCTCATTTTCTGCTCCATTTGACTCTTGGCAGCTGAACCCCCCTGAGGATGCCCGTGATGGGGGATGTGTCCCGACATCGCTCCCCTTAGTTACCCCTCCTCCATCCCCCACCCCAGCCCATCATATCCTTGGAGCCAGGAAGATTCAGTGCCTTGGTATAGCGCCTCTCACCATTACAAGGAGACCTGAAGCTGTTTAGATAATAGAGTGAAGTGTTTGAATGTGGGAACAGACAGCAATAGCTGATGCTTCTGTGGGAGAGAAGGGAATAGACGGTCCGAGTGGGTAGAGGTCATTGAAGTAGAAGGAAGACCAGTTGAAGTATATACAATCCCTACAGTGTGGAAACAACCCCTTCGGCCCAACAAGTCCACACTGACCTTCCAAAGAGTGACCCACCCAGACCCATTCCCATACCCTATATTTATCCCTGATTACTGCACCTAACACTACGGGCAATTTAGCATGGCCAATTCACCTAACCTGCACAATGTTTGGACTGTGGGAGGAAACCCACACAGACACAGGGAGAACATACAAACTCCACACAGACAGTCACCTGAGGCGGGAATCGAACCTAGGTAACTGGCGCTGGGAGCTAACCACTGAGCCACCGTGCTACCCCAAACAGAATGAACCAAGTGGGCTCCTTACTGTGCAGAGCAATGACAGGAGGACAATCAGAGCAGCCACAGTGCTGGAGAGAATTGAAAGGAGGCAGCGAGAGAGAGAGAGAGAGAGAGAGAGAGAGCTGTCAGTTTGCAGGCGTACAGGGGGCTGTGCAGTGACTGTGAGTCACAGGCTGAGAGAACCAGGGCAGATACAATGACACTGAGTTTCCGAGTGACAGCTGCTCCAGTCCAGAGAAGGTGCAAAGGGAAGTGGATCATCTCCCACACGCTGAAGCAATTACACATTCCGAGCAGCTCTAACACCGCTGCACTGATGGGCTGAACCCTTTGGGTATTAGTCAGTCATCTCGTTTCTCCCTCAGTGTCTGAGCTCTGTGCTAATTCAGTGTGTGAGCATTCAGTGTGTGAGTCACTCAGTGCTCCTCCACAATCACTAGAGACACATGTATGAGAGACCAGAGATAGGGAGGTGGAGACAGAGAGAGAGAGAAAGAGTGAGAAAGCATTGGGTTGGAGGGAACAAGAGGGAGAAAGAGACAGCTGACAGGAAGTGAAATAAAATAAACACAATGGAGGATGGGAGGGTGAGAATGCGGGGCATGAGTGAAATCGTGAGTGGGGAGGTAGGAGTGAGTGAGTGAGTGAGAATGGGGAGTCAGAGAAAGAGAAATGAGAGGACGTGGAAGGCTGAATGTTTGAACTTGAGCAGTATAATTAGCCTCTGTAGCCTGCAGCTTTCCTGGTATTAATTGTATCATTACAGCCTCTTAATGTATTCATGTTGGCCCAATGTTAGATTTAATTCAACTTTAACATACACAACATGCAGCAACTGACACAAAGGCCCATTCTAAACTATGCCTGCTCACTATCACTAGAAAAGACACCTGAAATATTGGGTATTAATGGCATGGGTTAGAGTGACTGGAACAGGGCAATATTGGACCATACAGTGTCGTCGGGTAAGACAAAGGGTGGAGGGGTTTGCTTTTTAATCAGCAACTTGTGGTGCATGGACATTGCAGCCCTGGGCAGTCACTGCTCCCCAAACCTTGAACTCCTCACCATCAAATGCTCACCACCATCTGCAGTATGACCGCTGCAGAGCCATTAAGAGAGCCAAGGACCAATACCGATCCAAACTGGAGACCCAGACAGACACCCGGCGACTATGGTAGGAACTGAATGACATCACAAGTTCTAAAAAGAGACAGTGCAAGGTAGCAATGATGACACGTCCCTCCCAGATCATCTCAACGCCTTCTCTGCTCGCTTTGAGCAGAATTTCGGCGGAGAGGTAACACCTACTCCAACAAGTCCTGACGAACCTATCCCAACAGTCACTGCATCAGGGCTCGGATCAGTTTTCCTTCGTGTGAATCCAAGGAGAGTGATGGGACCAGACGGAGTACCAGGCCGTGCACTCAGGGCATGTGCAGACCAACTGGCAGAGGTCTTCTCGGACATCTTCAACCTCTCCCTGCAGCAGGCCCCTGTCCCTGCCTGTTTCAAGAGGCCAACATCATCCCTGTGCCTAAGAAGGCGCATGCAGCATGTCGCAATGACTACCGCCCAGTGGCCCTAACCTTGGTGGTTATGAAGTGCTTTAAAAGGCTGGTCATGGCATTAATCAACTCCAGCCTCCCCATTACTCTTGACCCACTACAATTTGCCTATCGGATCAACAGATCCACATCAGATGCCATTCACTTGCCCTTCTCTCCTCCCTAGAACATCTTGACACCAAGAACAACTACATAAGAATCCTACTCATTGACTACAGTTCAGCCTTCAACACTATTTTCCCCTCAAGACTGATTACTAAACTTAATGATCTCGGACTAAGCCCCACTCTCTGCAACTGGATCCTCAGTTTCCTGACCCACAGGCCACAATCAGTGAAGATTGGGGACAATATTTCATCCTCACTAACACTCAAAGACCTGGAAAGATGGAGCACCAGGAACAACCTAGCTCTCAGTGCCGGCAAAACCAAGAAATTCATTATTGACTTTCAGTGGGATGTTACTCATGCCCCCCTACACATTAACAGTACAGAGGTGGAACAAGTGGAGAGTGTCAAGCTCCTGGGAATGGTCATCCATAACAAGCTTTCTCGGACTCTTCATGTGGACGCAGTGGCTACAGAGGCCCAACAACGTCTCTTCTCCCTCAGGCAGCTGAGGAAATTTGGCACCATGGTGAATACCCTTGCCAACTTTTATAGGTGCGCCATTGAGAGCATTCTGTCCGGATGCATCACTACCTGGTATGGCAACTGTACCATTCAAGATCGGAGACGGTTACAGAGAGTGGTGAACTCTGCCCAGACAATCACAAAGGCCAATCTCCCATCTATAGAATCATCTACCAGGCCCCACTGTCATGGAAAGGCTGCCAGCATTCTCAAAGATCCGTCCCACCCTGGCAATGTTTTTCTACAACCTCTACCATCGGGGAGAAGGTACAGAAGCCTGAACACGCACCAGTCGGTTTCAAAACAATTTCTACCCACCTGTTGTTAGGATACTGAATGGACACTCAAACTCTTAACATTTGCCTGTACCTGTGTTTTTGTTTTTGCCACTGTTCACCTATTATTTACTTATCTATGCTGCTTAACTCTGTGATCTGTCTGTATTGCTCACAAGACAAACTTTTCACCGTGCCTCGGTACATATGACAATAAATTCAATTCAATTCATATAATTCTGCCCATCAAATCTGTGCTAGCTCTTTGCCAGTGCACTCAAACAAATCCTACCACCCAATAACCTCCCCTGCTCCTGATTCACGGGGGGTCTTGTGGTACACTGGTAGTGTCCCGACCTCTAAGCCAGGAGGCCCAGGTTTATGTTCCATTGGCTCCAGAGCGGTGACCCAGCTCCACCCAGAGAACAAAAAGAAGCAAATACCTTTCCTGGCTTTAAAGCCAGGGACTGAGGAAGGGGCCGAGTCAGGCAATGCTGCAGGTGCAGGGGAGTCGTTTTCTGATGATAAGACCATAAGATCTATATGGACTTCACAGTAAGGCATTGGACAAGGTTCCCCATGGGAGACTGGTTAGCAAGGTTCGATCTCATGGAATACAGCGAGAACTGGCCATTCGGATACAGAACTGGCTCAAAGGTAGAAGACAGAGGGTGGTGATGGAGGGTTGTTTTTCAGCCTGGAGGCCTGTGACCAGTGGAGTGCCACAAGGATCGGTGCTGAGCCCTCTACTTTTTTGTCATTTACATAAATGATTTGGATGCATGCATAAGAGGTACAGTTAGTAAGTTTGCAGATGACACCAAAATTGGAGGTGTAGTGGACAGCGAAGAGGGTTACCTCAGATTACAACAGGATCTTGATCAGATGGGCCAATGGGCTGAGAAG
>NW_025213723.1:0-8998 GCF_004010195.1 Chiloscyllium plagiosum | reverse complement strand
GAAGGAAGGAAGGAAGGAAGAGAGACAGGAAGAGGAAAGAGAGAAAAAGATAAAGAAAGAGAGGGGAAAGAGAGGAGAGAGTGAGAGATATCCTGACATGCCTGGAGTATCCAGGAGAAACACTGGCCACTCACTTGCTTCTCGGACAGGCTGATGGGCTCCCTGAAGATGATCCAGGTCACACTCTCATTCAGGGGTGGTGTGGTCAGAGAGCCGGCGTATGTCCAGTAATCCTTGCATTTCGGCAACAGGCACTGTGGGTCAAAGTCCTTAAACGGAGCCTTTGTTTCCTAATGAGAGATGGATACAGATTTTGTGTTAGTCATGGCCATCTCAGTGAGGAACAAGCCTCATTAACTCAGCTCAAGATTTCTCAGGTTAATAACTCAGTGTAAGAAACAGGAACAGGAGGAGATTGCACAGAGACATGAAACTGTCCCACTCTGTAGTCTGATCACAGCTGATCCATTTGCTCAGCTTTCCTTTATTCCTCTATCCCAACATCCTCTCATTTTGTTTACACCCAAAAATCTACTGCTCTTGGTCTTCACTAGTACCCCTTGAACAGCCATCCACAGCTCCCTGGGACTTAGAAGTTCACATCCCTCTGAGAGATGTGAACTCAAGGGGCAACTAGGGACAGGTAACAGATGCTGGGCCCAGACAGTGACACCCATGTTTCATGAATGATTGTTTTTATATCTAGAGAAGGTGAGGTTTAAGGACTTTACAGGGTTGGAATGGTAACTATTCCCTTTGGTAGCTTGTCCCATGGGAGTGTTATTCTTGAAAGGGATGATGTTGGTGCACTGTCTTGGAAACAAATGGACCTTGCAGCTTGTGTGGATGGCCACATCACGTTGGGCCATTGCTGGAGTGCTTCTCTCTGTCCGTGTGAGAACAGCAAGGCTACCTTCCTCCTGCACTCCACTCCTTGCAATGAAAACTTGCCCAACACTTGCCCTCCTCTCTGCTGGCTGGACTTGCATCAAGACTGGGAAAAAAAACCATCATCAGCTTGAAGTGTGCTCCTGTTTGGTCCAGATCTTGCTCAAGTCCTTTTACTGGTGAGTCAGAAGTCATGGGTTCAGCTAAAACCACAGTTTAGATCATTTCTTCACCATGATACTGGGGTCAAAGTGACTCTTTGTGAATAGGAATAAGCATTTCCTGCTTACACGGGTTAAATGGTCATTTAAGTCAATGTCTGTAGGACTTTCCTGCCTAGTTTGCCTGAGGTACTCACTGCTGTCTTTTGGAAAGTAACTGATTGTATTAATTAGTTGTAAGAAACTTTTTAAAAAATGTTTACTTGCAGAATACAGTGTCACTGCAGAGCAACTGAATGTGTTGCTAGGTCCAAAGCCTTTTCGGGGTGGGTCCGGTAACAATTTGTGGAAGAGGATTTGAAAATTCTGCCAATCTATATGAAGTATTTCTTAAATTCACTCCTGAAAGGCCCACCTCTATTTTTTACACAACAGTCCTACTCCTCAACCAGTGGAAATAAACTTAATTTATCAGTTTCTCCTCAATATTTTAAGTTTAATAAAATCCGCCCTGAGCCTTCTAAATTTCAGGGAATACAAGCTTGCAGAGGATAAGTCCCCATGAAATCTATTCAAATTGTTTTAGCAACCCAACAGGTTCCCTTCAGGGAGTGAAACCTGTGAGCAGTTGGTCAGACAGACTGTTTGAATCAACCACAGAAAACAAAATTGACCAATGAAATGACTAACGATCCACTTTGTGGTAAAGTGACTGACTCCAAGATAAAGCTCCAACATTTCTTCAGGGCAGTAAACTAATAGTCAAGGGAATAACAAAACAACCACCATAAATGTGAATGGAACGAGCTGCCAGAGGAAGTGGTGGAAGCTGGTACAATTATAGCATTTAAAAGGCATCTGGATGGGTACATGAATAAGAAGGGGTTTAGAGAGATATGGGCCAAGTGCTGACAAACGGGACTAGAATAGGTTAGGATATCTGGTTGACAGGTTGGACCGAAGGGTCTGTTTCTGTGCTGAATAGCTCTGACTCTCTGTCAGATTTAAAGCTGCCCTGCCTCCACCCAGGGCAGATGGACAATTCTATACCACCACAAACATCGACCTTACCTTGAATTTAACCATGTACAAGGCATCTGTCAATTTGTGCATATCGGCATGTTTATCTCCAGTCTGAAAGAGAGGGTGAGAATTTTAAAATATAGTGAGATGAGATTAGTTAATCAGAGATACCCTTAGCCAATTTAGAACTTTATACTTCAGTCAAGGGCCATTTGGCCCACCTAGCCTGACGTCATGATATGGAGATGCCGGTGTTGGACTGGGGTGGACAAAGTTAAAAATCACACAACACCAGGTTATAGTCCAACAGGTTTAATTGGAAGCTCTAGCTTTTGGAGCTCTGCTCCTTCATCAGGTGGTTGTGGAGAATAAGATTGTAAGTCACAGAATCTAGCCTGAGGTGGGACCTACTACCCACACAAACCTTTTCCACACCTTACCTCATTGGGCACACTCTTCCACTACCTTCTCCCTAATGGGGGCAAGTTCAACATTCTCAGTCAAGAAGAGTTTCTCAAGTTCCCTACTGGATTAGGAAGTGCCAACGTTATATTTATGGCCCCCAGCTTTAGTCTTCTTTACAAGCATAGATATCCTCTCTCTATCAACCCGAACAAACCACTTTGGAATTTTTAAAACCTCCGGAATCATGTTTGATTCCAATGAAAATAGGGAGGAGAAAGTGAGGTCTCCAGATGCTGGAGATCAAAGTTGAAACTTTATTGCTGGAACAGCACAGCAGGTCAGGCAGCATCCAGGGAACAGGAGATTCGACGTTTCGGGCACAGGCCCTTCTTCAGGAATGAGCAGAGAGTGTTCAGCAGGAGAAGATAAAAGGTAGGGAGGAGGGACTTGGAGGAGGGGCGTTGGAAATGTGATAGGTGGAAAGCTTGACTTCACCTGACGAAGGAGCAGTGCTCCAAAAACTTGTGATTTCAAATAAACCTGTTGGACTATAACCTGGTGTCATGTGACTTCTGACCTTTTAGAAAGGTGGGACAGGCTTGAAGGGCTGAACTGACTATTTCTTATTTCTGATTCCTGATGAAGGGCTCCGGCCCCGAAACGTCGATTTCCCTGCTCCTCGGATGCTGCCTGACCTGCTGTGCTTTTCCAGCAACACACTCTCAACTCTGACTATTTCTTATGTTCTACCTTAAACCAAAATGAGAATGTGCTGGTCTGTGTGTGACACTTTCCTGAAGAAGGGCCTGTGCCCGAAGCGTCGAATCTCCTGTTCCCTGGATGCTGCCTGACCTGCTGTGCTGTTCCAGCAATAAAGTTTCAACTCCAATGAAAATAGGCTTGTTTAATTTTTCCCGATAATTATAAATCTCAGTTTAACTATCATGATTGTAAGTAATATGCTGTCTCTCCCGTGCCTCCATTTCCTTTATATATCACAGAAACCTCCTCTGATAACAGGGATAGAGTGAATTCCCATGTAACCCTGGCTGAGCTGACAGTGGCAGCACTGAAGAACCCTGCACTGGAACGCGAACCCTTCAGGTGGAGGCTGTTCACTGCTCTTTCATATCACCCGGGTATCAGTGGAATGGCCAGGGTAGAAATGTCAATTACTAAGGGGCATAGGTTTAGGGGCGGCACGGTGGCTCAGGGGCAGCACGGTGGCTCAGTGGTTAGCACTACTGCCTCACAGCACCAGGGTCCCAGGTTCGGGTGACCATCTGTGTGGAGTTTGCTGCGTGGGTTTCCTCCGGGTGCTCCGGTTCCCTCTCACAGTCCAAAGGTGTGCAGGTCAGGTGAATTGGCCGTGCTAAATTGCCCATAATGTTAGGTGCATTAGTCAGATGGGGGTGGGTTACTCTTCGGAGGATCAGTGTGGACTGGTTGGGCTGAAGGCCCTGTTTCCACACGGTAGAGAATCTAATCTAATCTAAGGTTAAAAGGGGGTAAGTTTAAAGGAGATGTGAGAGGCAGGTTTTTTTACACAGAGAGTGGTCAGTGGCTGGAATGTGCTGCCAGAGGAGGTGGTGGAGGGGGATACAATAGCAATGTTTTTAGAGACATCTGGATAGGTACGTGAATCGGCAACGAACAGAGAGATACGGACAGCATAAAGGCAAAACAATTTTAGTTTAGAAAGGCATCACGTGTTGGCACAGGCTTGGTGGGCCGAAGGGCCTGTTCCTGTGTTGTACTGTCCATTGTCCTTTATTTGTCGTCCATTGCTAACTGCCCCTGAAGGGAACAGCTTGCTGGCCCACTTCAGAGGGTAATGAAGTGCCAGCTGTTTATGAACAAGGAACGAGAGGAGGCCTCTCAGCCTTACGAGCCTGCTCCTCCAAATCAATAAAATCACAGCTGATCAGATTTGAACTTCAACTCCACATTCTGCGTAGGATCAGTGAGGTCTACAGCACAGAAAGATGACCATTCAGCCCATTTCCTCTGCACTAGTCAAAAACCACTACCTAACCATTCTAATTCCATACCCTCAATATTCATTCATCCTCTCAGTCATCAATAATCTATCACCCTCTGCCTTAAAAATATTGAAAGATTCTGCACCCATGGCCTTTTGAAGATTTGGAATTCCAAAATCTCTCAACCCTCTGAGAGAGCATAATTCCTCATCTGGGTTTTAAATTAGTAACCCCTTATTTTTAAACCATGACCCTCTCATCTTAGAATGTCTCACAAGAGGAAACATCCTTTCCACATCCATCCAGTCCAGTCCCCTCAGGATCTGAAATGTTTCAGTTATGTGACCTCTGACTAATCTAAACTCTCGGGGATACAGGCTCAGTCTGTCTAACCTTTCCTCAGAGAGCAATCCACTCATTCCTTGTTCATCCTGTGGGTCTGGAATCATAGGTAGACTACATCAAGTAGAGATAGCAGATTTCCTTCCCTAAAGGACATTAGTAGTGAACTAGATAGGTTTTGATGACAATTCATGGTAATTTCATGGTCACAATCACTGAGACTAGATATTTATTCTCAATTCTAGCAATATGAATTTAATTTAAATTCCACCAGCTGATGGCATGGGATTGGAACCCAGAATATTAGCTTGGGACTTGTGATTGCAATTCACCATATTCCTACAATGCCAGTCTCTGCTCTGTCAAAGAAAGATTCTGTGTTAATATCTCAAAAAGCAGCGGAATTCTGCCCAGTCTCCCAGCCAATATTACTCTCTTCACCAGCATCACTGCTCAGATGAGACCATGAGAAATAGGAACAGGAGTAGGCCATTCGGCCCGACTGATTTCCCGACTGATCAAGAATCTACCTCAGCCTTAAATATACACAAGGACTCTGCCCCCACTGCTCTCTGTGGCAAGGAGTTCTAGAGACCTCAGAAGAAATTACTCCTCATCTCAGTCTTAAATTGCTGCCCCTTTATTCTGAGACTGTGCCCTCTGGTCCCAGACTCTCCCATGAGGAGAAACATCCTCCCAGCATTGACCCTGTCAAGCTCCTTAAGAATTCTGTATGTTTCAATGAGATCACCTCTCTCTCTGCTAAACTCCAGTGAGTACAGCTGAAACCTGTTTCGCCGTTGGTCCTAAGACTGTCCCTTCATAACCAGGATCATCCCAGTGAACCTTCTCTGAACTGCTTCCACTGAAATGATATCTTTCTTTACATAAAGACACCAGAACTGATGACTGGTCACTGCTTAGTGGGTGACTGACAGCACAGATTGCTGCTGTTTTCGGAATGTCATGTTTCCTCAGGAAATTACTGCCTGTAAAGTGTTCGGAGGTCAGAACCCAGCCCTGTTTAAAAGTAAATCATTTCTTTTGAACAAAATAGATTTGCTGCAATAATTGTGGCAGCTCTGACCTTTGGCTGGAGTCAGCGACATATGCACACGTACAGACACACAAACATGTGCACACATTTGGACACACATGTAAACTCATGTACACACACAGAGACACACAAAAAGTTGGTTATTGTAGATTGAATTTGATGGAGAGTAAAACGAGAATGATTCAGTCGATATGACAGTAAGTGTTCGCTCTCTGGCCATAGAGGTCAGGACCTACCTCCAGGAACACACCGACCACAGCCAGTCCGTCATGTGACCCTGCCGCCTCCCCAAAGGTTTTGTACTTTGTCGAGTTCCAGTGAACCAAGTGAAGCTGAAAGAGACGGAGAAACAAACTCTGATTGTCCACATCAGGAGGGGCCAAGATACTCCCCAGTCAGCAGCATTCAGTCTGATTCAACTGAATCAGAGAATCATACAGCAGGGAAACAGACCCTTCAGGCCAGCTAATCCATGCTGACCAAGTTTCCCAAACCAAACTAGTCCCAATTGCCAGCATTTGGCCCGTATACCTCTAAACCTTCCTAATGCACGTACCTGTCATTTCCCTGCAAACAGGGAATCTGTCAGCTGCAGCACAAAGAACTCAGACACAGCTGCTGCTCAATGCAGGATCTCCCCTCCAGCAAGCTGCAGTGGATGGAGAACAGGTATACAACACAGATCCTGGTCAATTCCAGCTGTGTGATTGATAGGAACGTTAATCCAATCACAGGAGTGGCAGGTGGAGTTTAACTTAGATAAGTATGAAGTGCTGCATTTTGGAAAGGCAAGTCTTAGCAGGACTTATACACTCAATGGTAAGGTCTGGTGAGTGTTACTGAACAAAGGGACTTTGGAGTGCAGGTTCATAGCTCCTTGAAAGCAGAGTCGCAGGTAGATAGGATAGTGAAGAAGGCGTTTGGTATGCTTTCCTTTATTGGTCAGAGTATTGAGTACAGGAGTTGGGAGGTCATGTTGCACCTGTACAGGACATTGGTTAGGCCACTGTTGGAATATTGTGTGAAATTCTGGTCTCCTTCCTATCGGAAGGATGTTGTGAAACTTGAAAGGGTTCAGAAAAGATTTACAAGGATGTTGCCAGGGTTGGAGGATTTGAGCTACAGGGAGAGGCTGAACAGGCTGGGGCTGTTTTCCCTGGAGCATCTGAGGCTGAGGGGTGACCTTATAGAATTTTATAAAATCATGAGGGGCATGGATAGGGTAAATAGACAAAGTCTTTTCCCTGGGGTGGGGGAGTCCAGAACTAGTGAGCATAGGTTTAAGATAAGAGGCAAAAGATTTAGAAGGGACCGAAGGGGTAACTTTTTCACGCAGAGGGTGGTATGTGTATGGAATGTGCTGCCAGAGGATGTGGTGAGGCTGCTACAATTAGAACATTTAAAAGGTATTTAGATGCGTATATGAATAGGAAGGGTTTGGAGGGATATGGGATAAGTGCTGGCAAATGGGACTAGATTAGGTTGGGATATCTGGTCGGCATGGATGAGTTAGACTGAAGGGCCGGTTTCTGTGCTGTACATCTCTATGACTCTATGATCTCTAATCTGGTCAGGACTTGTAGTGCCACTGTATGCTGGGGTTTGACTCACCCAGTTTGAAGCCATTTAGTTTCTAAGGTAGGGTAAACGGGAAGGACTCTATCCTTTATGGAAGTCTACACTAGGGGACAATCTAGTTGTGGTTCACATGCTGAACGATCTCCAAACATGCCACTTATAGACTGTTCACACAGAGTCTCTGTCACTAATGCCCCGATAGATTTAAATTTCTTGTAATTTAATGTATGGACTCAATTGCAGACAGTTCCAGGAAGAAGCCTTCATACACCTGAAGTTAAACATATTCAGCTTTCAGTAATCTCTTCAGGGTACAATCCCACCACTTCTAGTCTGGGACTAACACTTACTTTTCACTCTAAGATGACCTTCACTATTTCCTTCCCTTCTCAGAAGCACAGGTTTAAAAACAGCAATCTTCATCAAAGGGTTTCATTGGAATATCCAAAATTCAAAAGTAAAACTAAAAAAAATCCCTGAGTGATGGGTGGTTTTCTTAAGCAGAAAAAAAAATCAAGCTCCAAAAATCTCTAACAAACGCACTGTGCACAAAAAATATTCATTTCAAACTAGGTCTCAAAGGCTGTTTTCAGGGAAATCACCATGGTTACAGAAATGCTGAAGTTAATTGTTAATTTCAGAAACACAGAAAATCCACATGATACCCAAAACTTACAATAAATGATAACAAAAACGTGCATAAACCACACAAGGGAGAGCTAACCTGTTCCTGTTTAAATAAGACCCAATTATATGGAAGAACCCTTCTGGGCTCATTCTGATCACTTAGAAAAAAAACTTGCAAAATTGGGGGTAGACTGGAGTAGGAGGGAGATCAGGAAGCGATTTCTCTAAACTTGTATTCACACCAAATTGGGATTCGGATTTCTCTTTACCTTGCCTGTCCTAGGTGTTTCTGGGTGGGATGGATGGATTGATGTAGACTGTGACCCACAAGGTAGCACGGCAGTGTGGGAAGGTCAGACAACAGACTAGCATGCAGCTACAGCAAGGGGTTAGGCAACAGGTGGAAGGTATTCTTTTAGCACAATGTGAACTGAATATAAATACAAAATTATGGAGTTTATGTAAAGACACTGGTGAGGCTGCATTTGGAGTGCTGTGCACAAGATGTAAGTGCATTGGAGGCAGTTCAGAGAAGGTTTACCAGATGATTACCTGGAGTAAGGGGGGGTTGTTTTATGAGGAAAAGCTGGCCAGGCAGTAGCATAGTGGTTCAGTGGTTAGCACTGCTGCCTCACAGCGACAAGGACAGGGGTTCGATTCCACCCTCGGGTGACTGTCTGTGTGGAGTTTGTACATTCTCCCAGTGTCTGCGTGGGCCGCCTCCCACAATCCAAAGATATGCAGGGTAGTTGGATTGACCATGTGAAATTACCCATGATGTACAGGTTAGGTGGATTGGCCGTGGTAAATGCCAAGTTACAGGGATTGGGTGAAATGCTCTTTGGATGGTTGGTACAGACTTGATGGGCCGAATGGCCTCTTTTCACACTGTTGGGATCCTAGTCTAGGCCTGTATCCACTGCATTCAGAAGAAT
>NW_025213722.1:30643-35328 GCF_004010195.1 Chiloscyllium plagiosum | reverse complement strand
GTGCAGGAGTATGCTGCCCAGGCCTTCGTGCCTAATCTTTCATTAAACAATATAATGGCTGACCTTTTTCTTGGACTCAGGCCCACATACTCGCACTCTCGGCGTAGCCCTTAATTATTTTATTTTTCATAAAAACGTTTACCTTAGCTTGAAAAACGTTGACTGAAGTAGCGTCAACTAGGCGTCAAGGGCACCCAGGTAGCTGCAAGATAGCATTCTACACCTTCATTTCCCATTCAAGTGACATTCCTTTTTTACTGATTTTCGTACAATAATGTATGACCACTGGCTTATTAACGTTGTATTACATCTGTCAGATCTCTATCCACTCACTCAATGTATCTACGTTCCTCTGCAAAGTCTCCCAGTCCTCTGCATATTTGGCTATGCCGTCCATCATAGTGCCATCTGCAAACATTGACACTGTGCACATGGTACCCATTTCGAAATCATCTATGTAAATTCTGAATAATTTCGGTCCCAACACCGATCATTAAGCCACACCACTCGTCATGGATTGCATCATTAAGTTGGTATAATTTATTGTGTATTTGGACAGTTAAGTTATTTTGTATTCTGCACTATTTTATTTGTTTTTCATTTGATAATGTGGTCTATAGATTCCGTATTATTTAAACTAAGTTGTTTGTCCAGTTGAATCACTCCTGGAATATGCACGTTAAACCTGCTTAAAACAACTGACAATGTTATGGTTCCCGCTGCTTTTTTGAAATGTTTTGAGAGGGTCTTGCCTTGTTCCTGAAAGATAGAGGTTCTTTGCAGGTTTTGTTTTGTTTGATACTTGCGAATTGGGATTGCATAGTTAGACTAGAAGTCATTGCGTCGCAGCTCGATAGATCCACATACAGACGAGCATGAAATAGTGTAGATTAGATTGACTTCAGATCGATTCCACTCGTGAGCGCAACATCACGCGCCTGTACTGCACTGTGATGTTCTATGTTCTATGGTCAATGTTGCTTGTTGTGTATTTTGATCTGGGTGGTGATTTCGGTTCGTTTAAACAGTGCTTCGTATAACATTTGCCCTTTTAGTCACCATTAATTTACCGGAGGTGGAAGAAGTTACCTTGGGATTATTAAAGAAGGTAATTAAGACCAAGCGGCTGGAGTTAGCAGACAAGTTGGAATTGGAGATGCCTCTTCCCGTGAGGAAAGGAGAGATAGTTACAAAGATACGTCAGCATTTAAATTTGTTGGACGCGGCATCAGAACCTTGAGAGACAGCTAACATTCAGTTGAACATGTCGCACCTTGCGTTTATGGAATTATGATAAAAAGCAGAGAGATGAGAAAAATCAATAGAGATAGGGAATAGAGAGAAAGAAAAGTGTAGGGGACGAGAGAGAGAAGAAAGGAAGAAAGAGGGGGTTTGAACTTCACAAAGTGGCACGAAGAAAGGCGATCAAAACTTCACTTTCTGAAGCAATGAAGACTCACGTGGAAGTGCGGAGAGATGAAACGGCAAGATCAGCAGCTGGAATGGCTGACATTTATGAATTGGTTCAAAAGTCAAAGATTGCCTTTCAAGGACAATTTCATTCCCTCAGCGATAGAAATTGCAGAAACGGAAAGGGAAAAATAAGTCTTGGTGAAGATCAAAAGGATTATCGACCACAGGGTAAAAAGGAAACACTTCAAGTGGAAAGAGAAGTTAAAAAACTCTCACACGTTTTCCCTGCAAAAAAGTAGGCCACGTCAAATCACAGTGTTGGTAGGTTAAGAAAAATATTGGGAATTAAAAGAAAGAACAAGCCAATGAATTTGGTTGGAGCCGCATCAAAAAGCGCAGTGAAGGTTAGAAAGCTGCACCAATATGTGCAAGCTGGTCAAGAGTTGGTTCAAGAGCAGGTACCACACCTTCTTAAACCATTTACTGTAAAGGAAAAGTTTATTCGCATTTGCCAGGAGCAGTAGTTTAAAAGGTTACAATATTAAGAGTTAGAGTTTGCTCTCAATCTGTGATGTTGAAAGATGAAGACATAAGTACTTCTGATGGCTTACTTCCAAAAAACGTTCAGCGTAATGAAAATTCAAGGTGAGACAAAAAAAGCTTAATTATGTAAAGTGAGGTTAAAATGTCCAGTGAAGAATGGAAAATTCGCAGAAGAGCAGAGACCACGAGAAATGTGGCATCAGAAATTAAAGACCATGTTGAAGTCTAATTGTTAAATCTATCCAGATGATGGGAAAAAGGAATTCAGTTTGTGTGTTTTGTGATCAGCGAAACAACAAATAAATCAGCGAAATTTCAGTCCATTTTAATTACTTTTTGGGCATGAAGTGAGAAGATCGGAAAAAAAATAGTTGAGGATAAATTGGTAATTCAGAATTCACAGACCACGTATTTGGAGTATGCATAAAAATTTTGATCATAACTAAATAGAGTGGGGAGTTGGCTAGACAGCATTTGAATGTATCACACCATACAATGGAACAGAAAGCATGCATGAAATAAAAACTGCCGTTTTGCTCCCGGGCATAAGGTGTTCATAGTATTTCCAATGTTAGGTGAACCTTTACAATTAAGGTTTAGCGGAAATGATCAAGGCAATAGTATAATTCAGTGTGGTGATCTCTAGACAGAAAGGAATCTCACAAAGTGTGTGATGTGAATATGTTCAAAAGGTGTTTGGACAGGGAAGGAAAGCAAAAGGAGATCATGGTATCCATTACAACACAGAAGGGAAACCCAAGTCCAGATGATTCTAAATCGAACATACCTGAAATTAAACTGGGCAATGACGAAGTTGTCAAAACTAGGATAAATTATTCAGATACCTTCCAGTGGAAAATCGAAATGACCTGGAAGTGTTATTACGATCATATGGGGTGATATGTGGAAATAACATGGCAAGTACTAGACGAATTATTTTTGATTGAGGACGTGAGGACTGGAGATGGTGGAGACAAAGTCGAAGGGTATGGTGATGTAAAATCGCAAACAATCAGGCAGCATCTGTGGAGCAGGAGAATCGAAGTTTCTCGAAGAAAACATCTCCATCAGAATTGGTTAAATGAGAATAGGAAGATACTCTACCAGAATACTAATTGCAAAAGGAATCTTGTTTTTGTATTCTTCCCCTTAAAAATGGGTGGCACGGTGGCTCAATGGTCAGCACTGCACCGGGAACCCGGGTTCGATTCAAGCCTCGGGTGACTGTGTAGAGTTTGCACATTCTCTCCGTGTCTGCGTAGGTATGCTTCAGTTTACTGCCACAGTCCAAAGATGTGCAGGTCAGGTGAATTGGTCATGCTAAATTGTCCCAGTGTGTTAGGTGCATGAGTCAGAGGGAAATGGGTCTGGATGGGCTATTCTTAGGTGGGTCGGTGTGGACTTGTTAGGCAGAAAGGCCTGTTTCCACACTGTACAGAACCATGAAAATAAAAATCAAAGATCATCTATGAGCGTAAGCTCTGCAGTATAACTTACTTTTTCATATTTATTGTCAAATGTCCTCACTCAAAGGTTACAAGTTGCAACACACCACACAACCTGAGGCACCCACGCTAACCGCGCCCTCCTCATAGACCAACATCGTTTCACAAAGTAGAAATGTTGTTAAATGTAAAACACTGTTGTTCTTTCGCTGAAAGTGTAAAAATAAATAAATACGTTTCAACTCCGAGCTCATAAGTGCCTGGTTATGCTGGGTTCACACTGATCACAATGACTCGACGTCCACTTACTGTGAATAAAAATATGGAAGCTCGGGAACTCGGGTAAATAAATACATGTCGTGATGTTTTGAAATTAGGCCACATGACGGAAGAGGAATTCTGGAGGTATGTAATATGTTAACTGGAGATAAATGTCCGGAGGTTTACAGGTTTGCCCCAGGTCATTGTGGGAAGCTAGGGGAGACATTTTGGACACCATAGCTGAGTTATTTGCATCGTTCCTCGGAGTTCTGGGGAAGTGTCACTGGATCCAAAACGTTAACTATCATTTCTCTGCACAGATGCTTCCAGACCTGCTGAAATGTATCAACAACCTTTGTTTTTGTTTCTGCTTTACAGTGTCTGCAGTTCTTTCATTTTTTATTTGTATCATTGACAACCCCGGTTGCGGTGCTGGAAGAATGGAAGACAGCTAATGTTGTGACAGGGGTGCTGTTGATGTCAGGCATGGGTAACTGTTGGGAGGAAATTCTTAGAGATAGGACTTACATGCATTCGGAAAGGAAAGACCTGATTTGGGATAGTCAGCATAACTTGGTGTGTGAGGGAAAAGTCTCTCATAAACTTGACTTAACTTTTCCAAGTGGTGACAAAGCAAATAGATGAAGGTAAAGCATCATACGTTGTCGACGTGGACATCAGTGAGGCTCAACATGGCTCTGCATGGTAGACATTTTAAAGGTAATCAGCAAGAGTAGCCAATTAGATACACAATTCGCTTGACAGTGGGAGACAGAGTTCGCTGGCAGTGGTTCGTTGTTTCAACTAGACGCCTGTGAGCAGCTGTGTATCACAAGAATCGGCGATTGGTCCACTGATGTTGGTTATTTTATCAATAATTTGGACGAGAGGATAGGAAGCAGGCATAATAAGATTTTAGATGACTGAACATTGGCGATATAATGGACAGTAAAGAATGTTATCTGAGCGGACAATAATATTTTAATCAACAGGGTTCGTTGAAATGGATTCGCAAATTGACAA
>NW_025213722.1:26434-29686 GCF_004010195.1 Chiloscyllium plagiosum | reverse complement strand
TTAAGTGCCAAATGAAGCTAAATCGGACTAGTTACGCTTTGGAAAACTGATGAGCATGAACGATTTGGGTTGAAGTGTCTGTTCATATATTGCACTACTTCAAGAGTCTATGACTTTGCAACTCATCTTTCATCAAAACTTTTTCATTACAGTCCAGTCATTTCCAAGTCAAATGCCCTTTGTAAATGCTTTCAGCGATCTAGCTCTCCCAACTGGCTTTAATAGAGAATTGCTAATATTGATGAGGCCGTGTAGACTTTCGGTTCTGCAGAAGCAGAATTGTATTTAACCATAATCTATAACCTTATGTATGGGTTAATCCCTCAGTCTACCATTGCCATGAACCTGATTATGGTTCAGTGACGAGTGTGGGTGAACATGTTAGGGTGAGAACCATGTTGTATCCAAAACTGATGATTACCTGCCAAATCTGGCGGCTTGACTCCTTGCATTCCAAACAGAAGAACTAGCATGTGGTACACAGGGAGAAATCATCCCAACAATTGCAGATAAGATCCAAGCTTTGCAGTCCTGCCTCTTTCAGTCACAAATGGTGATGGTGAATTAAGCGGCACACTGGAGGAGCAGGTTGCACGAATATCCCCATCCCAAGTAAAGGAACAACTGTTCATTTCTGTACGTAAGAAAAGGATGTCGGATCCGCGGCAACCTCAGCCAGAAATGTTGAGTCCATGATCTACCTCACCGTCGTCATGATGACCTCAGCTTCAAAGATGCCAGTCATTTCGATCCGCTGCACGTAACATGGAGAAACAACTGATCGCAGTAGATATGATAAAGGCCCTGCCACCATTCCTGCCAAAGGAATGAAGTCTTGTGCTGCATCACAAACGGTGCCGCTGTGGAAGCTGTTTCATTCCAACTCCAACTCTGACGTCGACCCAGAGCAACTTGGAAAATGACTTAACTGTGCCCAAGAGGAGGTTAATTACATTCTGCACAACTGCCATCCCCATCAGGGCCATCATGATAATCAAATAGGTGCGATTTATTTTTGACAGAAAACACAGAAAACACTGTCAGGAAACACAGAAATAACTTCCTCAGTGTGATTTCTGATAGGTCCCTATGTGGAGGTGGAGCCGTTGTGGAAATTTCGCTGGATTACTAATCCCAAAAAGGCTAATGCTCTGGCAGTTGGTGGAAGTTAAAAACAATTGATAAACTATTGAAAAGTAAAATCTACTCTCCGTAATAGTCACCCTGAAGCGAATGGCTTGTCTAAACCCAGATTTGCTTCACCAATATACGTGCAGGAAGTAAAATTCCCGTGATTTCCTGACCGGGCCTAGAAGTATCGCCAGACACACAGACATGTGATAAACTCTTCAATTCACTCTGAAAAGACCAAATAAGACAGTCAATTGTGTCAACTTCTCTGAGTTCTTCAAGTATAATCCCAGAGATAACAGTCGGCAGCAGCCTCGTTATTAGAAAAGGGAACGGGAAACACAGTCAGTCCTGCAGAAGCCGCATTGCTAACATCTCAGAGCTTGCGCCAACACTTCCAGAGCTTTACCACTGACTGCAAAAAAAACCTCAAGAAAGAATAAGGCTTTTTCATATCATTGGGCTGTCCTATTCTAGTTATTGGGCGAATATCTCTTCAGTGCAATTTTTCCACACAACATGCACACTTCATAATATGATTATAAATATAAAATATGTATTATTAACGGCAGTGGTCACTTCCGCCTATCAGTTTTGCTCCAACTTTCAACATTCTTTTTTTCCACACCATTGTCGTGCTCTCCCCCCATACCTTCAGAATCGAGAAATTCTTATTTATATCAAGTGTTTTGGCTTCCACATCCTCATGTGGTCGAAAATTAGTCAGGTTCATCTGTCAACATTTGTTCTCATCTCAATGCAGAATTGCCTGCCTGCATATAATACTGTGACCACTTAGAGTCAATGGTCAACAGATGGTTCTCTCATACAAGACAGATGACCAGACTTTTTGAACAATATTCAAGGGGCTTCCCCATGTAATTGAGCGCACGACCATCTGAGAAGGACAGTCACAGGCATTCAGTGGCCAGGAACAGGCCAAGTGCCAACGACTTGAGTCAATAATGCTGAAACCTGGCCAACGTGAAACACTACGTGGATCACACTGTGAAGTGAACAGGAGCGCGAGATGAACATGTTTTACTTTCTTTGTGAACCTGATCGACCAAGGAGACAAACACGAAAAGGTAGTTTAAGATACAGAGGGACATATATTTGCGTTATAATTGGATTATTACTTAATCGAAACATAGCTTCACAGTAATAGGGTTTGGCACAAGAAGGGGAATGGCTAGGTTGAGAGTTTGCCAGATCCAGTCACAAGAATGAGAACAGAAATTAAGTGTGCTTCATGATCAGCGAAATAGATAATTATATCACACACGCAATTCACCTAACAAATAGCCTAGATACCAGAAACCGAAAGAATATCTGTTCTGATTTTAGCACTGTGCAAACAAGGGTATGCAACTGCACAATACAGCCCGTCAAAATATGCAGAGAGCAAAACTCTGCATGACATAGCAGTGCGTTGATTTTAAAGAAAAGGTGGAATAGACGGCGTGGTGAGCTGTGTTTATGACAACACTGATTTTGTAGAATCACAGAGATTACCGCACTTAAACAGACCCTTCAGTCCCACTCGTCCATGCCGACCGGATATCCGAACCTAATCTATTGCTATTTGCCAGCACTTGGCCTATATACAGCTACACTCTTCCCATTCAGACATCCATCCAGATGCCTTTTAAATGCTGTAATTTGAATATTTTCCACCACCTCTTTCATTCGATACACTGACCACGAGGATGGATGTGTTGTTACAGTCGAAGTATTGTCCTTCCTCATCTGTATCTAAGTATATCAGTGAGAGTGGGCCATGCCTTTTTGAAACGAGTTGAAGCTCATGTGTTCTGATGGTTAGTTTTCTTTGTATTTATCCAATGTCGTATTTGTTACAGTTCATGCAGCATATTTTGAAAATGATATAAGCTTTGCCCGATGCCTCTATAGGGTGTTTCATATTCATTAGCTGCTGTGTTAGTGTGTTGGTGGATTTTAGGGTTTTATGATGCGAAAGGTCTGAGTAGTCTGACAGTAATTTCCGAGATGTCTTCGATGTATTGGAGATTGACGCGACTTTCTGGACTCGACTTTCTGCATTTTTTGGGATTGTTGCTGAGAAACCAGCGGTTTGTGATTAGTGGGTACTCATTTTTT
>NW_025213722.1:11983-13321 GCF_004010195.1 Chiloscyllium plagiosum | reverse complement strand
ACTGACCCTCCGACAGTGCGGAACTCCCTCAGCACTGACCCTCCGACAGTGCGGCACTCCCTCAGCACTGAGCCTCTGACAGTGCAGCACTCCCTCAGCACTGACCCTCTGACAGTGCGGCACTCCCTCAGCACCTACCCTCCGACAGTGCGGATCTCCCTCAGTACTGACCCTCCGACAGTGCGGCACTCCCTCAGCACTGACCCTCCAACAGTGCGGCACTCCCTCAGCACTGAGCCTCTGACAGTGCAGCACTCCCTCAGCACTGAGCCTCTGACAGTGCAGCACACCCTCAGCACTGACCCTCTGACAGTGCGGCACTCCCTACGTTGTTATTTCGTGTGTCAGTTGAGACCAAGTGGTCCACCCTGTTCCAGTCTGTTCCTCAGGCTTTTTAATGATGTGATATTAGATACTGATTGGACCATAAAGTCACAGAGATGTACAGCATGGAAACAAACCCTTCGGACCAACCCGTCCATGCCGACCAGATATCCCAACCCAATCTAGTCCCACCTGCCAGCACCTGACCCATATCCCTCCAAACCCTTCCTATTCATATACCCATCCAAATGCCTTTTACTAGCCTCCACCACTTCCTCTGGCAGCCCATTCCAGTCACACACCATCCTCTGTGTGAAAAGGTTGTCCCTTAGGTCTCTTTTATATGTTTCCCCTCTCCTCCTCAACCTCTAGTTTTGGACTCCCCCACCCCATGGAAAAGACTTTGTCTATTTATCCTATCTGTGCCCCTCATAATTTTGGTAAACCTCTATAAGGTCACCCCTTCAGCATCCAACACTCCAGGGAAAACAGCCCCAGCCTGTTCAGCCTCTCCCTATAGATCAAATCCTCCAACCCTGGCAACAACCTTGTAAATCTTTCTGAACCCTTTCAAGTTTCACAACATCTTTCCGATAGGAAGGAGACCAGAATTGCATGCAATATTCCAACTGTGGCCTAACAAATGTCCTGTACAGCTGCAACATGACCTTCCAACTCCTGTACTCATTACTCTGACCAATAACGGAAAGCATACCAAACGCCTTCTTCACTATCCTATCTACCTGCAACTCCACTTTCAAGGAGCTGTGAACCTGCACTCCAAGGTGTCTATGTTCAGCAACACTCCATAGGACTTTACCATTAAGTGTATAAGTCCTGCTAAGATTTGCTTTCCCAAAATGCAGCACTTATCTGAATTTATCTGAATTAAACTCCATCTGCCACTTCTCAGCCCATTGGCCCATCTGGTCCAGATCCTGTTGTAATCTGAGGTAACCCTCTTCGCTGTCCACTACACCTCCAATTTTGGTGTCATCTGCAAACTTACTAACT
>NW_025213722.1:0-11159 GCF_004010195.1 Chiloscyllium plagiosum | reverse complement strand
CTACCAGCCTTCCCTTTCACCCTAACAGGAATATACTTTCTCTGGATTCTCGTTATCTCATTTCTGAAGGCTTCCCATTTTCCAGCCGTCCCTTTACCTGCGAACATCTGCCTTCAATCAGCTTTTGAAAGTTCTTGCCTAATACCGTCAAAATTGGCCTTTCTCCAATTTAGACCTTCAACTTTTAGATCTGGTCTAACCTCTTCCATCCCTGTTTCGAAACTAATAGAATTATGGTCACTGGCCCCAAAGTGCTCCCCCACTGACACCTCAGGCACCTGCCCTGCCTTAGTTCCCAAAAGTCAGTCAAGTTTTGCTCCTTCTCTAGGAGGGGGGCGTCTCAGAGTTAACCAAAAGCCCCACGTAGGTCTGACTCTGACCAGCACAAGGAACTACACCCGGGATACATCTCTGTTGCATACACCTAGGAAGAAATAAATTTATATAGCGCCTTTCACAGCTTCTTGACAACACAGAGCCAGTTATAGCTAACAGAGTACTGTTGAAGTGGCTTCCCAAAGTGAATTTGTAACAGTCAGCGCCCCCAACCAGCAATGCGAATCTGGCCGATAATCTGACGTTCTGGTGTTAGCTGAGGGGTACTTATCAGCAAGACATCTGGGAGAACACAGCTGCCTCTCTTCAAAACTGTTCCACAGGATATTCCACCTAACAATTCCCCTGACAATGGCAGTCCCCCTGACAATGCAGCTCTCTCAGTGCCAGAGTGCGTGTGTGCGTGTGTGTATGTGTGTGTGTGTGTGTGGGTGTGTGTGTGAGTTAGTCAGACTGTGCTCGAGTGACTCTTGAATCTTCCAACTCAGAGCTGAGTGCAAATCCACTGAACCACAGCTAATAGCTGCACGGCTCCAATCTCTATCTCGTGACAAACCAATCTCCGCAGCATATTGGAGTCTGTTCAGTATTTGCTCATTTCCATTTCCACCACAGCCCACTGGGTTCAATGGAAAGAGAGATTTTACATTTCCAATGATATGATCCTGCTCTCCAAGGCTGCGGTTGGAGATAAATGTGATATCAGCTCATCACCTCAGGCCTCTCCAGACTGCATTGAGCAAGGATCCTGCAATTGACAGGAAAGTGAAGAATGAGCTTAGCAGTGCACAGATGTTTCTGGGGAAACTTCCCTTTTTTAGGACGAGGCAAAATTTTGCAATCAATTTTCCAGTCACTGTTTCATGCTTGAAACGTAAGCATTACCAGCCTACAGTGCATCTTTTATGTAAGCGTTACCCGCCTACAATGCATCTTTTATCAGGTTAGCAGCTGGAGAATCTAACATCGATGCATTTTACTGAAAATCCATTCACAAGGAGAGAAGCAACTAAGATCAAAGATTTCATGTAATGTCTGAGTGCAGTTTGGCCAGTTTATAAATGCAAAGTGATGCATTTTGGAAGATCAAACTTGAATGCTGAACATAGGATTAAAGACAGGATTCTTGGCAGTGTGGGGGAGCAGAGGGATCTTGGTGTGCAAGAACATAGATCCCTCAAAGTTGCCACCCAGGTGGATAGTGTTGTTAAGAAAGCATATGGTGTTTTGGCTTTCATTAACATGGGGATAGAGTTTAAGAGCCGTGAGGTTTCGCTGCAGCTTTACGAGACCCTGGTGAAACTTGGAATATTGTGTCCAGTTCTGGTCGCCCTACTATGAGTGACGTAAGCGAAGCAGGGAACAAACAATGGAATAAGGAAAAATATGGGGATTCAAACTGTATAAATTTCGAGAGTTTGTTGGATATGGTGTGCATTTTGTAATTACCATACCTGGTAATTAGACAAGGCATCCACCTATAGGTGTATAAATAAAAAAGAAGCTGTTATTCAGATATTTGTCTCGGACTGAAATTATTAAAGTGAGTGAGCTTTTGTTTCTCACACAAAGTAATGAGAGGCATGAATAGAGTCAATAACCAGAGACTTTTTTCCCAGGGCAGGATTGATTGGTATGAGGGGTCATAGTTTTAAGATATTAGCGGGGAAGGTATAGAGGAGATGTCAGAGGTAGGTTCTTTATGCATTGAGTTGTGAATTCATGGAATGCGTTGCCAGCGGTGGTGGTAGAAGCAGAGTCATTAAGGACATTTAAGTGACTGCTGGACATGCACATGGAGAGCAGTGAGTGAGGGGTGCGCACGTTAGGTTATTATACTTTAGATTAAGAATAATCCTCGGCACAACATCGTGGGCTGAAGGGCCTGTTCTGCGCTGTACTTTTCTATGTTCTACGTTAAACATTCTTGAACACATGAGAAACAGCCAGTTCTGTTTGTAAAACAAACGTTCACTCGATGGGGGTGTCCTGGCTAAGACAACACTGATTGCCCATAACCTAACGTCTTTGGGAAGGGGCGAAGTGAGCGGCCTTCCTGAACTCCTGCAGTCCTTGGGAAGTAGGTACACTCACAGCACTGTTAGGGAGGGAGTTCCGGGATTTTGACCCAGCGACAGTGAGGGAATGGTGATATATTTCCAAATCAGCTTGGTGAATGACTTGGAGGGGAACCTGCAGGTGATGGTGTTCCCAAGTACCTTCTGCCCTTGTCCTTCTAGATGGCATGTTGTAGGTTTGGAACGTACTGTCTAAGGAGCCTTGGTGAATTTTTGTCATGCACCTTGTAGATAGCACATACTCCTGCTCCTGAGTGTCGGTGGTGATGGGAGTGGACATTTATGGATGTGGTGACAATGACATGGCCTGCTTTGTCCTGGATGGCATCAAGTTTCTTGAGTGTTGTTGGAGCTGCCCCCATCCAGGCAAGTGGGGAGTATTCCATCACACTCCTGACTTGTGCCTTGTAGATGGGGGACAGGCTTTGGGGAGTCAGGAAGTGAGTTACTCTCTGCAGGATTCCCAAACTCTGACCTGTTCTTGTAACCACAGTAGCTCTATGGCTGATTCACTTCAGTTTCTGATCAATGTTAACACCCAGGATGTTGATAGTGGGGATTCAGTGATTGTAACAACATTGAGTGTTAAGTGCTAGGTTCTTTCTTATTGATGATGGTCATTACCTGCCATCTGTGTGGTGCGAATGTTACTTGTCACTTGTCAACTCAAGCCTGAGTTCTGCAGGATTCGCAATTGGAAACACTTGATTAAAATAATCTCCAATCAAAGTAGCTAAATGACGAGTACAGTAAAGGACCCTGTATTAACGGAGGTGTGAGATTTGCAGGATTATCTATAATTGTTCACTAGCACACAGTTAGTAACTACAGTACACTGAATCAGCTCTCATACTCGGTGATTTCATTTCACTGTGGAGTCTTTTACATGGCTCAGATCTTGTTGCGTTTATACATGGACTGCTTCAGTATCTGAGGAGTCAACAATAGTGCTGTTGACTGTGCAATCATTGGTGAGCGTCCCCATTTCTGACCTTACGATGGAGGGGAGACCATTGATGAAGCAGCTAAAGATGGTTGGGCCGAGGACATTACCCTGAGGGACTCCTGCAGAGATGTCCTGGAGCTGAGATGACTGACCTCCCACAACAATGACCATCCTTTTTTTTAATTAATTCATGGGATGAGAACATCATGGAGTCATAGAGATGTACAGCACAGAAACAGACACTTCGGTCCAACCTGTCCATGCCAACCAGATATCCCAACCCAATCCAGTCCCACCTGCCAGCACCCGCCACATATCCCTCCAAACCCTTCCTATTCATATCCCCATCCAAATGCCTCTTAAATGTTGCAACCAGCCTGTTCAGCCTCTCCCTGTAGCTCAGATCCTCCACCCCTGGCAACATCCTTGTAAATCTTTTCTGAACCCTTTCAAGTTTCACAATGTCTTTCACTGGCTGGTCCAACATTAAACACCCAGAAGGCAGTGAAGAGTCAATCACATCGCTGTGGGACTTGAGTCACATATAGGCCAGGCCCGGTAAGGAGAGCATTTTCTATCCCTAAAGGGCGTTAGTGGCCCAAATGAGTTTTTCCTGACACCCAACAATGGACACATGGTTAACATTAGACTCTTAATTCCAGACTTTTATTGAATTCAAATTCCATCGTCTGCCTTGGCAGGATTCGAACCTGGGTCCCCAGAACATTCCCTGGGTCTCTGGATTAACAGGCCAGTGATAATTAAACCAGGCCATTGCTTCCCTCTGTGCCAGGTACCATCCAACCAGCGCAGAGTTTGCCTCCTGGTTCTCACTGAGTCCAGTTTTGCCAGGGCTCCTTGATGCCACACTTGGTCAAAATGAGGCCTTGATGTCACAGGCTGTCGCCCTCACCTCATCTTGGCATCACAGCTGTTCTCTTTCAGTGTGGCTTTTGAGGGCAGGACATATCTGGGCAAGTGTTCACATTGGATAGATAACACTGGAACAACCTGGCTAGGACTACAGCATATTCCAGAAGGTCAGCCATCAGTACTATTGCCAGAGCGTTGACAGGACTTTGGAAAGGCTGTGGGCCTTTCTCTTTTCATTAGTTTTACATTAGACTCTATCTCAATCTCCACTGACAACATTGCCTGGCACCTAAAGCTTGTAATACACCTGATTAGCAATTGGAAACCCTTTTTAAAAATAATCTCCAATCAAAGTAGCTAAATGACGAGTTCAGTAAAGGACGCTGTATTAATGGAGGTGTGAGATTTGCAGGATTATCTATAATTGTTCACAAGTACACGGTTAGTAATTACAGTACACTGAGTCAGCTCTCATACTCAGTGATTTCATTTCACTGTGGAGTCTTTTACAGTCACATCAGCTCTACCCAACACAAAAAAAACCTCATTTGTTTAACACATAGTTACTGTAGAGACACTGAGACATGTGAGCTGAGTCTCTCACTCTGGAGGATCCGGTCTGGGAATACATTTTAAATAAGGTTGACAGATCAGCTTTGAGCAGGATTAAATTCCAGATTTCTATCACCTCGCCAGCAAACTGTGGCTGTACAAGTGGCTTCAGCAATCGTCAGCGTTTTGTGTCATAAAATAGGCTGGGTATTGTCCACAGAGCAACAACAAAGCACAACCCCCTCCCCGCAACAACAACTTGCATTGATCAAGCGACCAGGGCCAGTGTTACAGAAGCTTTACTGGGTGGGAGGCAGTATGTGGAGAAATGCAGTTGTACCCTTATTGTACTGGCGGGCTTGCTCTAGTCATGTGATTTTGGCCTCAGTTGGAAGCCCCTTTGTGTGTAGTTTGTGGGGGACATTGGATTTCATTCAACATGTGTGGCAGCCGAAAATGTGTAGCTTTTGAGAGAGTCAGATACTGAATGAAACTACCAGTAAATACCAGTCATTCACTTTCTTGGAGTTACTGGCCGAGTCACAGTATCTGAGCATTTTCAACTCCCTGCCGCTGCGGAAAGGAAAAGAGAAATGAGACAGATTAAGGAACCTTTTTCTCCTTTCAGTGGGGAGAACCACGACGTAACAACTGAATTAATTTGAAAAATATACTGAGTTTGTCAGAGTTACAATTGTTCTATCAGTCTGAGGGAAATGTAGCTGAGATCTCACTGTGGAGCAGAGAAGTCAGACAGGAGAGAGTTCAAAGGTTCTGAAGATGCCCTTTGAACTCATATTAATGTCATAGATAAAGAGCAAGTGTTTGCCATCAGAGTTCAAACTCAAAGGAAGACTTCATTTCAATGTGACAGCACAAAATCATTTCGCCACATCCTGTCAGTTTGGACAACTGAAAGGTAATCTCATCAAATTTAGGATTGTCATAAGCATAAGTGATCCTGCCATGAGAGCACATCTGCTGAGAGAGGAGAAACCAATTGTCAAGAAAGCAATTGATACGTGGATGCTTTGACATGGCCACACATGAGTTAGAGTGTATTACTGAGGGGACAGATGATTTGATTTCTATTGAGAAATATTCAAGGTTCAGTGGGGACAACATGTTGGAAACAAGGAATGCATATTCACAGAACGGGCAGCAGAAAGATAAAGGCCAGAGGACAGGATGTAAATCTTGCAGAAGATGAAAGAATAGAGAGCATGTTCAATGTAGAGCAAGCAGTTTCTAACTGCAAGGAGCTGAAATTACTTTGTTCAGCTCGAGAGAAACAAAGCCAGCCAATGGTGACTGGTGTGATGGCAGCTAATGACTCTGATGAACCACCATACATCACACAAGTTAGCGTTGTCAGGTCAATCAATGAGAAATGGTGAGGGACTGTTCGAATGAGGCCTGCCAAAGGAGAGTATCAATTGAATGTGAAGTCTCAGATACCAGTGCACCATCATGGGTCTGGTAGATCTGTATGGAGTGCTGAGCCAAAAGTGAAGTTATCAAAATGAAGATTGAAAGTTGATTTGATTTATTTATTGTCACGTATTTTGGAACAAAATACAGTGGAAAGTGTTATATCGCACCATCTTAAAACACAGAGGAATAAACCAAAACAAAGAATACGAAGACAGGAAGGTAAAGAAATTGTGTTCAGCTTTGCAGCCCTTCTTGTTAAGTCCTCCACCACGGGCCTGGTGGGCAGCCACCGGTCTCCTTCGCCCCACAGCCCTCGCTGGAACCCAATGTTGGCGCTCTTTGACATCATCTTGCCTCCACCGACCCCCTCACCACTCTGAGTCCTCCCTGGACCTTACCAATGCCGACATTTGGGTTAAAGGCAGGAACAGACCATTCGATCCCCTTGACCCTGCTACGCCATTTTTTAAGATCATGGCTGTTCTGATTGTAACTTCAACTCCACGTTCCTACTTACTCCCCGACTACCTTACACCTGCTTGTTTATCGAGAATCCATCTCCCTCCACCTCAGAAGCCTTTGCCTTTTTCCACTGCCTTTTTTTAAGACTCCCTACAGTGTGGAAACAGGCCCTTCGGCCCAACCAGTCCACACCGACCCTCCGAAGAGTAATTCACCCAGACCCATTTTCCTCTGACTAATGCACCTAACACTACGGGCAATTTAGCATGGCCAATTCACCTAACCTGCACATCTTTGGACTGTGGGAGGAAACCGGAGCACCCGGAGGAAACCCACGCAGACACGGGGAGAGTGTGCAAACTCCACACAGTCAGTCACCTGAGGTGGAAATCGAACCTGGGCTCTGGCGCTGTGAGGCAGCAGTGCTAACCACTGAGCCACCGTGCTGCCCCTTTTGAAGAGGAGAGTTCCAAATACTCATGACCCTCTGGGAGAAAGGATCTTCCTGGGTCACTGTTAGAAATGGCTGCCTCCTTGATCCAGATTCTCTCAGAAGAGAGAATGTTCTCTCCACACCCACCCTGACAAAACCCTTCAGGATCTTAAATGTTTCAATCAAGTTGCCCTTTTAATCCTCAAACTTCCAGAAGGGGCACATCCAGCCTACTTAACCCTTCCTCCGCCCATTCTAGGTACTGGTTCAGTAAACCTCAAATACTGCCACCACACTTACAGCCTTCCTTCAACAAGGAACACTGCACATTGTACCCAATACTCTCTACAGCTCCTGTAATGCTAAGGCATTCCTTCCTAATGTTGGATTTAATTCCCCTTGTGATAAGTGAGGCACCATGGACCACGCTGAGGATCAATCCAAAGTTGACAGGCCTGAGAGAGACCAGCCATTTGATATATGCAGATGGAGAGATCATCAAAGATTCCCTACAGTGTGGAAAGAGGCCATTTAGCCCATCACATTTACACTGACACTGTGAAGAACAGCCCCAGTCCCCTGCCCTCCCCCTGAGGACTGCACCTAACCCACACATCCCTGAACACGATGGGCAATTTAGCATGACCGGAGCACCCGGAGGAATCCCACGCAGACACGGGGTGAATGTGCAAACTCCACACACAGACCGAGGTGGGGATCGAACAGAGGTCCCTGGCGCTGTGAGGCAGCGGTGCTGACTATTGAGGCAGTGTGCTGCCCAGTTGGCAGTGGGGAATGGGTGTTAACTTGGAATTATTTGCCTAATGGTCTCCGCTCCGTGGGCAGGTTGGGGGCAGCTTTAACCTTCGGGGTGGGGTGTGGAGCCTGATGTGTGGTGGGCAACATCGAAGTAAACGATTGACTCAGAAAGAAATGATTGCCCCGTTCCTGAAGCTGTGAATCTTGAGGCTGCTGTGATGTGCAGTGTTGAATATTGCAACAGTTCGAGCATACTGTGATTTTCTGAGACATCATGAACAACCTTCGTACCAGTGGGTCAGCAGCTGAAACATTGAGCTAACACTAAACTAGCTCTCACTGAAGATTGAGCCAGCACAACAGTCCAAAGTCAGTAAATTACACCAAACTCAATCCACTGAGATGAATTCCCATGGAAATATAATCGGGTCTCATTGACTATTTCTGATTTTGATGATTTAATTCAACCTGTTTCTGTAAACCATCACCAACAATCTGATGAAATAGGCTGTTGCAAGGACTAAGAGCAGCAGTAGGCCATTCAGCCCCTCGAGCCTGCTATAAACTGGGTGTACAACTCTTCCCAGCAGCCTTTCACCAGAATGAAACACCTCAAAAACACTCCCAACAGAGAGCTCAGATCCAACAACAATAGAAGAATTGGGAGTAATTAGTTGAGAACCCAGATTGGAGAGTCAGTCAAGAGTGTGGGAGAGCCTGTGAGAGCATTAGAGAGTCTGTGAGAGTATTAGAGAGCCTGTAAGATCATTAGAGAGCCTGTGAGAGTATTAGAGAGTCTGTAAGAGCATTAGAGAGTCTGTGAGAGTATTAGAGAGTCTGTGAGTGTATTAGAGAGTCTGTAAGAGCATTAGAGAGTCTGTGAGAGTATTAGAGAGTCTGTGAGTGTATTAGAGAGCCTGTGAGAGCATGAGAGAGTCTGTGAGAGCATGAGAGAGTCTGTGAGAGTATTAGAGAGTCTGTGAGTGTATTAGAGAGCCTGTGAGAGCATTAGAGAGTCTGTGAGAGTATTAGAGAGTCTGTGAGAGTATTAGAGAGTCTGAGTGTATTAGAGAGCCTGTGAGAGCATTACAGAGTCTGTGAGAGTATTAGAGAGCCTGTGAGATCATTGGGAGTCTGTGAGAGTATTAGAGAGCCTGTGAGATCATTGGAGAGTCTGTGAGAGTATTAGAGAGCCTGTGAGATCATTGGAGAGTCTGTGAGAGTATTAGAGAGTCAGTGAGAGCATTAGAGAGTCTGTGAGAGCATTAGAAAGTCTGTGAGAGTATTAGAGAGTCTGTGAGTGTATTAGAGAGTCAGTGAGAGCATTGGAGAGTCTGTGAGAGTATTAGATGAAGCCTCAATCTTGCTGTACTGTTCAATAAGCTCCTGGCTGTTCTGATTTGTTCCTTGTCTGTCAGAACCAGTTGTTCATGTTCTGCTCCGAACCTGATCGTGTCTATTGTCGGAACACCCTGCGATTGGACACAGGACTGTGTGAATTCTGCTTTGAAAGGTATTCTACCACAACTGGTGATCAGAGACTGAGGAACAGTACAACATGTCCCTCCTCCACCTTGAAATAAATTCCTTTCTCTTGTCGGCTGCTCGACATTGAGATGTCAAGAGTGTGTGCTTATGAACCATTGAGAATGGGAATCAACAAAGAAACAGCTGATTCTCAGCAGAATCCATTCCAGTCTGAGAGATGATGTGGAGGGTCCATCTAAGCTTAAACAGATCATTGTTGGCAGCAAACTGCCCAGCCTTCAGGGCAACATCGACCACAACACCGTACAACCCTGTCATGGCAACACTGCAAGAGGTGTCAGAGTGTGGACATGGACACCACCATTACCCATGGGGACACCACCCACCATGTACACGGCAGGTACTCATGTGACTCAGCCAGTGTTGTCTATCTCATACGCTGCAGGCAAGGATGCCCCGAGGCATGGTACATTGGGCAAACCGAGCAGACGCTATGACAACGGATGAATAGACACTGCACAACGATCACCAGACAGGGGTGTTCCTTTCAGTCAGGGAACACCTCAGCGATCAGGGACATTCGGCCTCTGACTTTCGGGTGACCATCCTCCAAGGTGGACTTCGGGACAGGCAACAACGTAAAGTGGCCGAGCAGAGGCTGATAGTCAAGTTCGGTACCCGTGGGGATGGCCTCAACCGGGACCTTGGGTTCATGTCACACGACAGGTGACCCCATTGCATGATACACTCTCTCACACACATTTACACACATGGACACATACTCACACACACTCTCACACTAACACACACACACATACACTCACACAGACACTATCTCATACATACACACTCACACTCTCTCAAACACACATACTCGCACACACTCACAAGCACACTCTCACACACATATACTTCCTCACACTCTCACACACTCCGTCTCAAGCACACACACAAACACACTCTGTCCCTCTCTCTCTCTCTCTCTCTCCCTCTCTTTCCCTCTCCCTCACACACACACATAAATAGGTCTATGGGATGACCTTTCATTTGCAGATTTGAAATTGCAGATATATTCTTCTCTGTTTTAAAAGCGCACAATCTGTAGGCAGTCAGTCAGTGTGGCATTTTATGAACTCCTACTTTGGAAATAAAACCCGTTTGGCTCCAGGATGGGATACAACCAGACTGAACCATGGCCTCACACCAAACACGCACTGTCTGACAAAGTTAGAAATAACGCAACACCACGTTATAGTCCAACAGTTTATTTGGATGCAGAGGTCCTTCATCAGCTGATTGTGGAGTCTAAGACTTTACAACCACCTGATGAAGGAGCGATGCTCCGAAAGCTAGTGCTTCCAAATAAACCTGTTGGACTATAACCAGGTGTTGTGTGAGTTTTAACATTGTCCACCCCAGACAACACCAGCTCCTCCTCAGCTCGTCTGAACACAGGAGTCACCATCATTCTGAGACAGCAAAACCTGCCCCTCCATTCCAACTGATTGAAGACTTAATAGCCATCTCGGTTTGGTCAGTATATTTGCATACAGAGCATGACCCTTTGATTTTTTACAGTAAATTCTGTGCCTTTTGTATTCTCTACCACTAGCTGCCTGAGGAAGGAGGGAAAAATCCGAAAGTTTCAACTAAACCCGTCAGACTATAACCCGCTGTCCAAACTGTCAGAATACAACCCGCAGTACAACCTGTCGGTCAATAACCCAATGTACAACGTGTCAGACAATAACCCACTGTCCAACCTGTCTGATATAACCCGCTGTCCAACCAGTCAGAC
>NW_025213721.1:30556-35324 GCF_004010195.1 Chiloscyllium plagiosum | reverse complement strand
CAGTGTCACTTTGACGGAGTGCTGAACTGTCAGTGGTGTCACTGTGACGGAGTGGTGTACTGTCAGCGGTGTCACTGTGACAGAGTGCTGTACTGTCAGTGGTGTCACTGTGAAGGAGTGCTGTACCGTCATCGGTGTCACTGTGACGGAGTGCTGTATGTCAGCGGTGTCACTGTGACGAAGTGCTGTAATGTCAGCAGTGTCACTGTGACGGAGTGCTGTACTGTCAGAAGTGTCACTCTGACAGAGTAGTATACAGTCAGCGGTGTCAATGTGACGGAATGCTGTACTGTCAGCGGTGTCACTGTGACGGAGTCCTCTACTGTCAGCGGCGTCACTGTGAGGGAGTGGTGTACTGTCAGCGGTGTCACTGTGATGGAGTGGTGTACTTTCAGCGGTGTCACATGATGGAGTGCTGTACTGTCAACAGTGTCACTGTGATGGACTGCTGTACTGTCAGCGGTGTCACTGTGACGAAGTGCTGTACTGTCAGCGGTGTCACTGTGATGGAGTGCTGTACTGTCAGCAGTTTCACTGTGACGGTGTGGTGTACTCTTAGCGGTGTCACTCTGACAGTGTGGTGTACTGTCCGCGGTGTCACTGTGACGGAGTGCTGTACTGTCAGTGGTTTCACTGTGACGGAGTGCTATACTGTCAGTAATTTCACTGTGACGGAGTGCTGTACTCTTAGCGATGTCACTGTGACGGAGTGGTGTACTGTCAGCGGTGTCACTGTGATGGAATGCTGTACTGTCAGCAGTGTCACTGTGACGGAGTTCTGTACTGTCAGTAGTGTCCCTGTGATGGAATGCTGTACTGTCAGCGCTGTCACTGTGACGGAGTTCTGTACTGTCAGTAGTGTCCCTGTGATGGAATGCTGTACTGTCAGCTCTGTCACTGTGACGGAGTGCTGTACTGTCAGTGGTGTCCCTGTGATGGAATGCTGTACTGTCAGCGGTGTCACTGTGACGGAGTGGTGTACTCTCAGCGGTGTCACTGTGATACAGATGTGTACTGTCAGCGGTGTCACTGTGACGGAATGCTGTATTGTCAGCAGTGTCACTGTGTCGGAGTGCTGTACTGTCAGTGGTGTCCCTGTGATGGAATGTTGTACTGTCAGCGGTGTCACTGTGACGGAGTGCTGTACTGTGAGCGGTGTCAGAGCGATAGAGTGGTGTACTGACAGCTTTGTCACTGTGTCTGTGTGCTGTACTGTCAGCGGTGTCACTGTGGCATAGTGGTGTACTGTTAGCGGTGTACCGCGATTGACAGCTGTTCTGTCAGTGGTGTCACTGTGATGGAGTGGTGTATAGTCAGCGGTGTCACTGTGACCGTCTGGAGAGACAGCGCTGAACTGAACTCACTGTTTATAGCCTGACCAGAGAATCGGAACTTATCTCCACACTGTAATTGCGACCACTACCAATGCCTGGGTGATTCCCTCTCTTGTTGGTGAGACAACAGCCACTTGGTACCTACCCATTTGGGCAGTATCCCCAAGAGAGAGAAGAAGAGAGATCAAACTGCTTATCCTAGCCAGCAATCCCCCTTGAGCTGGTGGTTCGAATCACTCGGATTACCCTTCGGTCCTTGCCACTGGAATTATAGTCTGGGATCTGCTGTTAACTCAGCCAGAATTGGTGTACCCATAAGGGGCACAGACGGACTCAAATCTGAGTTCAAAATTACCAGTCAACTTTATTACAGAGAAAAATTCAACTTGCCCAATCTGTACAATACTTCGATGAAATTTATACTATGAGATAAAATATAAGAAAACTGGAGCGGACACAGCGTAAATCTTGAACCTTAGCCAATTTACAGGGTACTTATACCTTAAGAACTACGCAATCACCCTCCCCCTATGCCTAACCAACTACTCCAGAGTACGAGTGTCCCAGGCCTGAAAAGGGTTTGTATGGTCTCAGAGGGACTTGTTGTTTGGCTGGTGAGGCTCTCTCACTGCCTCGGGTGTTGCTGCAGACTTCCAAAGTCCGAGGTCACAGAGAGGGTCAACGTCTTCATCCCAAAGGATTGGTTTCCGGAGATGCAGCGAGCTCAGAGTGAGGAGAGTGAAAAGGGAAAACAGCCCTGATAGCTGGCCCTGCTGCCCCCTTTTACCCTGGCAATTCCAAACGGCTGGCTGGCTCCGCCCCCTCAGGTGATTCCATTTCCATTTCTGGGATTGTTGGGGCCGGTTTAATCACATCATTTGTGGAAACAAACGTGTCAATACCGTCCCAAATTTACTTAACTGAACAAATTTGATGACTTCATGGAGCCTCCCAAACTGTTGTCAGATTAGAGTAAATCATTATCTCATTAACTAGATAAGCTCCATTGTTCACAGTTTCGGGGTTCATTACCATTTCTATGCCTGTCCCTTGATGCAATGTCTGGTGGGTGCTACTTTGTTGGATGAATTGTCTCATACCTCTGAGGATCTCTCTCCCCAGAAGAAGGTGTGTCCTTATTCTGGCAGGTCTTCTGGGAAATCCTGCCTGCATAGATGCCAGATTGACCAGTTTTTCACACAAGGCCATTTTCTTTCAGTCTTTCCTTTTAAAACTGAGGATTGCCCTGAAACTGCTACAGTAGACATGTTGGCTGGAGACCTGGAGAGGTGCAAAGTCTATAGAGTTCACTGGGACGGCTATAAGGAAATGAATCTGGACCTCATTAGTGCATAGAGGTTGAAGCTGGAAGCCAACGTCTGACAACACTCTCTGCTTCCTTCTATCATGCAGGAAATTCCAAGTGTGCAATTGGAAATAAAGGATGTGGCTGACACCCAGCGTGGGCAGGCAAGTGACTTAACCTGTGAAAGAGCTGGCTGCAAGACCTACTAAAAGGGAAAACCATCACACCCAGACCCATGCATTGATATGTCACTAATTCCTGGCCATCCGAATGCAATGATTCCCCAGTTGTGGGTGGCATGGTGGCACAGTGGTTAGCACTGCTGCCTCACAGCGCCTGAGACCCGGGTTCAATTCCCGCCTCAGGCGACTGACTGTGTGGAGTTTGCACGTTCTCCCCGTGTCTACAGGTTTAATTGGAAGCACACTAGCTTTCGGAGCGACGCTCCTTCATCAGGTGACAATCACCTGATGAAGGAGCGTCGCTCCGAAAGCTAGTGTGCTTCCAATTAAACCTGTTGGACTATAACCTGGTGTTGTGTGATTTTTAACTTTGTACACCCCAGTCCAACACCGACATCTCCGAATCATAATCTAATCTTGCCATGGATGCCACTGCCCAACTCATTCACACCAGCCTTTTTGACCACAGAGGTCAGGGATACAGTGACGAAATTGTAGGATGAGGGATCCATTGTACTGTATATTCCTTGTCCAGCAGGCTCTCTACACAGATGTCAATCCATGATATATCCTGTGTAGACATGAAATTAGACATTATACTGGCACTATTCCATTCGAGGCTATATATAGATTCAAACAAGCAGATGTAAGGTCAAAACAGTGCATTATTGTAATGTTACAGCATACAGTAAATTGCCACTAAGTGCCATCAATAAGGTTTCCAATATTTTTTCTCCTTCCACTATGTCTTTGTGTTCTGCCCTGTTTCATAATTCTGATGGAAGGAACCTGCACAGCAGTTGTGCCCATTGGTCCCAGAGTTGAGGTTATGTGACCCTGGTGGTCTTTATGCCTGGACAGCCCAGATACCTTCAGGACATCCTTACCAGAGGCAAGTGATTAATGTACCATTCAAAAATGCTGTCAACATGCATAGGAATCATGTATATGATGGCTATCACACGTAGATCTGTTGCTGCATACAATTTGCTAAATGTGCCATATTTTCTAGATATGAAATCAAATACAGCCTTAATTCTTGCATCTTTGAATGGGATTGACATTTTAAAACTCTTGAGCATTTTGGATGGATTCTCATTGTTATAAGATTTTTATTTTCTCCTTCACTGGATTACAGAGAATATGGTAGTCCTGAAGCTCCTTGAATATTTGTCTCCCATGACAATGACAAGACCTTTTGTAAGGTATTCATAAGACTTTTTACATCTGAAGAACTGATGGTCATTGGCATATATCATTGTTTACAGCATTTTAAAGAGAGTGCCAAATTATATTCAGGATCAGCAACACCTACTTTGGCTACATTTTCTTGTGTGTTAATGTGATGGGTTAGGGTTCCTTCATGGGTTCCTTCTGTTGATTGTAGTGTGAGTAGTGATCTTTTAGTGATTCCAATGAATTCAATACACGGAGTGACATCGAACAATTCTTCCGCCGCCTTCGCCTCCGTGCCTTCTTCTTCAATCAAGACTCTCGCCCACCCTCTGACGACCCCTTCTCCCACCTCCAACACACCCCGTCCACCTGGACACCCCGTGCTGGCCTCCTACCTGCCCTCGACCTCTTCATAGCAAACTGCCGCCGCGATATTAACCGCTACCTGAACTCCCCCACCCCTCCCACCCACTCCAACCTCTCACCCTCGGAACGCGCAGCCCTCCACTCCCTCCGTTCCAACCCCAAACTCACCATCAAGGGAGGCGCAGTAGTAGTTTGGCGCACTGACCTTTACACAGCTGAGGCCAAACGCCAGCTCGCAGATACCTCCTCCTACCGTCCCCTTGACCATGACCCCACCCCTCACCACCAAACCATCATCTCCCAGACCATCCATAACCTCATCACCTCAGGGGACCTCCCATCCACCGCCTCCAACCTCATAGTCCCACAACCCCGCACCGCCCGCTTCTACCTCCTGCCCAAAA
>NW_025213721.1:22425-30515 GCF_004010195.1 Chiloscyllium plagiosum | reverse complement strand
GGTGTCACTGTGATGGAGTGCTGTACTGTCAGTGGTGTCACTGTCACGGAGTGCTGTACTGTCAGTGGTGTCCCTGTGATGGAATGCTGTACTATCAGCAGTGTCACTGTGACGGAGTGGTGTACTCTCAGCGGGGTCACTGTGGTACAGTGGTGTACTGTCAGCGTTGTCACTGTGACGGAATGCTGTATTGTCAGCAGAGTCACTGTGATGGAGTGCTGTACTGTCAGCGGTGTCACTGTGATGTAGTGCAGTACTGTCAGCGGTGTCACTGTGATGGAGTGCTGTACTGTCAGGGTGTCACTGTGACGTAGTGCAGTACTGTCAGCGGTGTCACTGTGACGTAGTGCTGTACTTTTAGCATTGACACTGTGACAGAGTGCTGTACTGTCAGCGGAGTCACTCTGATGGAGTGCTGTACTGTCAGCGGTGTCACCGTGATGGAGTGCAGTACTGTCAGCGGTGTCACTGTGACGGAGTGGTGTACTGTCAGCGGTGTCACTGTGATGGAGTGCTGTACTGTCATCAGTCTCACTGTGACAAAATGCTGTACTGTCAGCGATATCACCGTCACGGAGTGCAGTACTGTCAGCGCTGTCACTGTGATGGAGTGCAGTACTGTCAGCGGTGTCACTGTGATGGAGTGTTGTACTGTCAGCGGTGTCACTGTGACGGAGTCTTGTACTGTCTGCGGTGTCACTGTGACGGAGTGCTGTGCTGTCAGCGGTGTCACTGTGACGGACAGCTGTGCTGTCAGCAGTGTCACTGTGACGGAGTCCTGTACTGTCTGCGGTGTCACTGTGACGGAGTGCTGTCCTGTCTGCGGTGTCACTGTGACGGACAGCTGTAATGTCTGTGGTACCACTTTGACGGAGTCCTGTACTGTCAGCGGTGTCACTGTGACGGAGAGCTGTACTGTCAGCAGTGTCACTGTAACAGAGTGCTGTACTGTCAGTGGTGTCACTGTGACGGAGTGGTGTACTGTCAGTGGTGTCACTGTGACAGAGTGGTGTACTGTCAGCGGTGTCACTGTGACGGAGTGGTGTACTGTCAGTGGTGTCACTGTGATGGAGTGCTGTACTGTCAGTGGTGTCACTGTGACGGAGTGGTGTACTGTCAGCGGTGTCACTGTGACGGAGTGCAGTACTGTCAGTGGTGTCACTGTGAAAGAGTGCTGTACTGTCAGCGGTGTCACTGTGACGAAGTGCTGTAATGTCAGCAGTGTCACTGTGACGGAGTGCTGTACTGTCAGCAGTGTCACTCTGACAGTGTGATATACAGTCAGCGGTGTCAATGTGATGGAATGCTGTACTGTCAGTGGTGTCACTGTGACGGAGTCCTCTACTGTCAGCGGTGTCACTGTGACGGAGTAGTGTACTGTCAGTGGTGTCACTGTGACGAAGTGGTGTACTGTCAGTGGAGTCACTGTGATGGAGTGTTGTACTGTCAGCGGTGTCACTGTGACGGAGTGGTGTACTGTCAGTGGAGTCACGGTGACGGAGTGGTGTACTGTCAGTGGAGTCACCGTGACGGAGTGGTGTACTGTCAGTGGAGTCACTGTGACTGAGTGCTGTACTGTCAGCGTTGTCACTGTGACGGAGTGCTGTACTGTCAATTGTGTCACCTTGACGGGGCGCTGTACTGTTAGCGGTGTCACTGTGACGGAGTGCAGTACTGTCAGCAGTGTCACTGTGACGGAGTGGTGGTTCTGTCAGCGATATCACCATGACGGGGTGCTGTACTGTCAGTGGTGTCACTGTGACGGCGTGCTATACGGTCAGTAGTGTCACTGTGACGAAGTGCTGTACCTCCAGCGATGTCACTGTGACGGAGAGCTGTACTGTCAGCAGTGTCACTGTGACGGAGTGCTGTAGTGTCAGTGGTGTCACTGTGATGGAGTGCTGTACTATCAGCGGTGTCACTGTGATGGAGTGCTGTACTGTCAGTGGTGTCACTGTGATACAGTGGTGTACTGTCAGCGGTGTCACTGTGACAGAATGCTGTACTGTCAGTGGTGTCCCTATGATGGAATGCTGTACTGTCAGCGGTGTCACTGTGACGGAGTGCTGTACTGTCAGCGATTTCACTGTGATGGAGTGGTGTACTGTCAGCGGTGTCACTGTGACGGAATGCTGTACTGTCAGCGGTGTCACTGTGTTAGAGTGGTGTACTGTCAGCGGTGTCACTGTGATGGAATGTTGTACTGTCAGCGGTGTCACTGTGACGGAGTCTTGTACTGTCTGCGGTGTCACTGTGACGGAGTGCTGTACTGTCAGCGGTGTCACTGTGACGGACATCTGTGCTGTCAGCGGTGTCACTGTGACGGAGCCCTGTACTGTCTGCGGTGTCACTGTGACGGAGTGCTGTCCTGTCTGCGGTGTCACTGTGATGGAGTGCTGTACTGTCTGCGGTGTCACTGTGACGGACAGCTGCAATGTCTGTGGTACCACTTTGACGGAGTCCTGTCCTGTCAGCGGTGTCACTGTGATGGAGTGCTGTACTGTCAGCAGCGTCACTGTGACGAAGTCCTGTACTGTCTGCGGTGTCACTGTGACGGAGTGCTGTACTGTCAGCAGTGTCACTGTGACGGAGTGGTGGTACTGTCAGCGGTGTCACTGTGACAGAGTGGTGTAATGTCAGCGGTGTCACTGTGATGGAGTGCTGTAGTGTAAGCGATGTAACTGTGACGGAGTGCTGTACTGTCAGCGATGTCACTGTGATGCAGTGCTGTACTGTCAGCGATGTCACTATGATGGAGTGGTGTACTGTCAGTAGTGTCACTGTGACGGTGTGGTGTACTGTCAGTAGTGTCACTGTGATGGAGTGCTGTACTGTCAGCAGTGTCACTGTGACGGAGTGGTGTACTGTCAGCAGTGTCACTGTGATGGAGTGGTGTACTGTCAGCAGTGTCACTGTGACGGAGTAGTGTACTGTCAGCGGTGTCAACGTGACGGTTTGCTGTACTGTCAGCAGTGTCACTGTGATGGAGTTCTGTACTGTCAGTGGTGTCACTGTGACGGAGCAGTGTTGTGAGAAACTCGTTTTGGTGATCACCATTCCCTGGCTTTTATCCCCCTTTGCCATATGCAGATGGATGTGGAGATTATCCGTGTCTGGGCTGAGAAATGACAAGTACCATTTTCACCCACAATGTTTCCATGCAGCAACCATTTTCAAGGAGGGAGAATGTTGTCATTATGTCTGTCATTGAGTGGCCTTACCATTGCTGAATCCCCCTCTATCACCCTCAGGCTAACGTTTGCCTTTGATCAGAAACTGGACTTGACCAATCATGTCAATCCTTTGGCTATAGCAGTGTTAGGCTGAAGCTGGAAATCGTCTGAGAACAGAGGGCAGCTATGACCTGATATCGCTAGTTGTAACATGGAGATAATGAAATTATTGAGGTTTGTAAATAGGTTAACCATGTTAGCACAGATCTGGCAAATAAATTATAATGCACAAAAATGCGAAATTATTAATTTTGATGACAAGCATTATTAAAAAGCATATTGTTTAAAGGGTGAGAGAGTTCACAACTGAGATGGAGAGACATGTCATGCATGAGTTGCAAAATGTTAGGACAGTTAATAGAATGGCATATTTTATTACAAGGGGAATTGAAATACCAAAAGTAGAGATGTGCTGCTTCAGATGTACAAGACACTAATGTGAGCATACCTCAAATATTTAAGGAAGAACACAGTTGCTATGGAAGGAGTTCAGAGAACGTTTCCCAGTCTAATATCTAGAGTGGACAGGTTGTCTTCTATGAAAGGGTTGACAGGTTAGACTTCTATTTGCTGATGAGTAAAAGCTGACTTGATTGACAGATACAAGATGTTGTGAGAATTTCAAGGGGCAAATGTGAAGAGAATGTTTTCACTTGTGAGAAAAAACTTGAATTCAGATCACTGTTTAAGAAAGGGGTCAATCATTTGAAGAAGATGGGGAAAGGTTTTCTCCCCCACAGAAGCTCATGACATTTTGCAACTCCCTCAAACTGTGATCTGGCAAATGTCTGAACATTGTTAAGGCAAAGGTAGATCGAGTCTGAATAAGCAAGAGAGTGAAAAGGTCGTGACTTGTGGAATAATTGCAAACGTATTGAATGGCAGTGTAGACTCAAGGAGCTGAACGGCCTCATCCTGCTCCCAATCCTGATGTTTGTCCCAATGTTTGAGTTGCCCTTGTCCTAGCTCTACAATGCTCACCCATCAAAAACAGCATTCAAGTCAGGAGTGTGACGGATGATTTCAGCTCCAACAAAACTCAAGAAGCTCAATACCATTCAAGATTCATTTGTTTAGCATCCCCTCCACCACCTTCAACATTTACTCCCTCCATCACAGATACATAATAGCAGCATTGTACCCCATTTCCAAAATATCATGCAATAACTCACTGAGGCTCCTTTGACAGCAACGTCTGCACCTACAACCTCGAACACCTTGAAGGATTAATGCAGCAGATACATGGGAACACCACCACCTGCAAAATCCCCTCCAAGTCCCTTATCCTCCTGACTTGGAAGTATATCATGATTCCTTCACAGTCATTAGATCGAATCCTGGAATTCCCTCCCTAACAACATCATGGGTCTTGCTACACCATCTGGACTGTGGTACTTAAAGAAGACAGCTCACCACTTTCTGAAAAGCAACTTGGGATGGGGGATAAATGACAACCATAATCCATGAGAAACTGAAAAAAAATTCGCAAGAATTGAGTCTTCCTCAAATGAGAACATCGAACATAGAACACTGCAGCGCTGGGCCGGCCTCCATTCCACTGCTCAGGTAGTGGTCATGTTGTAGGATTCTTTTTCCCTCACTACCTTTCCTGATGATTCACATTCAAATACAGTCGGTTCTGATGTAACATGATAGTCCCACTCTTGTGGAATCTCGCATTATAACAAAATTGCACAATAGCAACACCATTTAAACCAATGGGGCTGGAATGATGTTTGAGCCAAAACAGATTAGGAAAGTTCGCATTCTACAAATAACAGTCCATATTCTTCAATTACGTTAAAGCCAATTCACTTTGAAGAAACATGATATAGCAGAACTGACTGTATAGCTCTTTGCGATGGTTTTTGTAAGCCACCCAGAAGTCACCTTCATTAGCTCGGTGTCAATTCAATTTCTGAACACCTTGAGATGCTGATGCGCTTCCAAGTATCACCTTGAGATGTTAATGTTGCTCTATAAGTAAAACTCTGCAATAACCAGGCCATAAAGACCTTTATTTTCCTACATTAACGTGAAATCTGATTCACAATGTTCTTAGAAGGACTGAGGAGACTGAAAATATCCTAAAAATGCGTCCAGGGAAATAGACCCTGAGAGCATTTGATTTGTAAATTCCCCCCAGAACGTTATCCTTCAGAGAATGGACCCTGATCCAAGTCAGGGCGGCACGGTGGCACAGTGGTTAGCACTGCTGCCTCACAGCGCCAGAGTCCCAGGTTCAATTCCAGCCTCGGGTGACTGTCTGTGTGGAGTTTGCACATTCTCCCGGTGTCTGCGTGGGTTTCCTCCGGGTGCTCTGGTTTCCTCCCACAGTCCAAAAATGTGCAGGTCAGATGAATTGGTCATGCTAAATTGCCCGTAGTGTTAGGTGAAGGGTTAAGGGGAATGGGTCTGGGTGGGTTATGCTTCGGCGGGTCGGTGTGGACTTGTTGGGCCAAAGGGCCTGTTTCCACACAGTAAGTAATGTTATCTAATCTAAAAAGTCCTCCCTGAGCTGGAGCAGAGGGAAGTAGTCCCTGTAACTGGGTGAAAGGAGCCAAGTTGTTATGCCCTGGGCATGGAGACCTCCAAGAAAGATGCCCTTGCTTCCCACTTCTGTAGATATCTTCAATAACATCTGGTGTTATTCACCCGAAAGGCTGCAACCTCATACTAGTCTCAGTATTGTCTGGCTTCACTTCACCCCCGCCTGATGAACAATCTGGCACAGCATGGTGAGCCACACAGTTTAAAAAAGAAATACAGATTTGTGAGAATGAGGGATGGTGCGAATGGCCATGTGGCCAAAGTCACCCCAAATCCTCCAAAATTAGAGAAAGCCCTGCTGATTTTTCAGATGATCAAATGTACACTGGGGAATGGTGCACAGCATCACTGGATTAGTATCACGAGCTTTGACAAAGGGTCAGTTAGACTCAAAACATCGGCTCTTTTCTCTCTTTACAGATGCAGCCAGATCTGCTGAGATTTTCCAGCATTTTCTCTTTTGGTTTCAGATTCCAGCATCCGCAATAATTTGCTTTTATCACTAGATTAGTAATGCAGAGATTCAGGCTAATCCTCTGGGCCTATATGTTCAAATCCTCGCCATGGATAAATCTGAAATTGAAAGTTAGACTCAGTGGTAGTGATCATGAAACTATTGAAACATTGTCTTAAAACCCATCTGGCAGATGAATATCCTTTCAGAAAGGGGTCTCTCATTCTCACTTGCTTAGCGTCCATTTTTCCATTCACAGCTCATAACAGCTCCATGTAATGGCAGAGGAAGCTGCTCAGTTCCAGGGCAGAAGCAGGCCTTGCAGCTGATGGCCATGTCCAGTAAATAGGGATGGGGCCCACAAATGAGACGGGTCTTTCTGCCACTGAGCGACAAACTCCAGGTACAGGTCCCAGTCAGGCCCTGATGGTTATGGAAGGTGTGATTATCAGGTGATGACCAAACTAGATATTGTGTGGTTGAGGTGAACACCAGAGTCTCCTGGTCAGCCGTGCTTGATGTTGAAGCAGAGCCCTTCAAACCCCAGTCATTTGGCAACAAGTTAATGACCCCTTCTGGCAAAAATCTAACTCTGAAAATAGACATTAGTATGTGCTTAGTCTGCCTCATATGCCATTAGGCACAGGAAGCGAAAAGGTAAACAAGAAAATGGAAGCTTCCAGATTACTTACACTTTGGGGCCAAGTGAGATCAGCAATTCTTTTCTGATTATAAATGCCCCCAGGAGACCAGGTATTCAGGTCTTGCAGATTTCATTTGGTACATTAAATTATTTGGGACCCAACTGCCATCTGTCATCAGCACTTAGAGCCCAATATAAAATGCTGACTTGGCAATTCCTATCAGGAAGTCAATGCCCTCTGGTGTAATTGATGTTCATTTTTTTGGTTGCAATGATAAATATTGCAATCAAATAGGAGCACAGAGCAGCATGAACTCAAACATCAGATGCTTAATGATTTGTGCTAATTACAGGAGCTGTCACAGCTTTCTGTCAGTTTAATTTGCCAGTCTCAAACCAACACAAGCCGATTACTTGGAAAGCCCTTGGGGAGGGTCTAAATTCAACAGCTCTTGAACACAGGCACAGGGATTGAGATGTGCGATTAACCTGCACCCATTGATTGTGACTTAAGCAGCCGGCCGTATTAATTCCAACTGCCAATGTCATGGGTTTGGCTTCCAGACAGCTCACCACCCTGCTGACTGGCCAGACACATCAGAAGGGGGTGTCAAGTTTATGAGTGCATTATAAGCATTAATTACTACCTCAGCTTGTTCTGCTTAAAAACTAACCCTGGATGTAAGACCATAGAAGACCAGAAGAAACAGCAACAGAGGTAGGCCCCTCAAGCCTGGACCACGTTGCGTAGTATCATGACTGATCTGATATTCCTCACATCCAAATTCTAGCCTTGATTCCCTGATTGATCACGAATCCATCTCAGCCTTAAATATATACAAGGGCTCTACCCCTACAGCGCTCTGTGACAAGCAGTTCCAAAGACTCTCAATCCTCTCAGAGAAGAAATTCCTCCTCATCTCAGTCTTGTGCCTGGAACAGGCACTGACTGTCATGGAGGAGATGTCTCTCTCCTGGGAAACATTCAAGTGAAGCATGCCAACGAAAGTGCTGGCTCCAAGATTTTCAGACATTGTGCTCGAAACAATGGTTGAGATAGGAAGAACAGGAGGTACTCTGCTTCTGCATAGGACATAGAACATAGAAGAATACAGCGCAGTACAGGCCCTTCGGCCCTCGATGTTGCGCCGATCCAAGCCCACCTAACCTACACTAGCCCACTATCCTCCATATGCCTATCCAATGCCCG
>NW_025213721.1:20330-21223 GCF_004010195.1 Chiloscyllium plagiosum | reverse complement strand
CGAAAATTATTCATTCAGTGTCTCCCCAATCTCTTCAGCCTCCACACACAACTTCCCACTACTATCCTTGACTGGACCTATTCCTACCCTAGTCATTCTTTTATTCCTGACATACCTATAGAAAGCCTTAGGGTTTTCCCTAATCCTACCAACTAAGGACCTTTCATGTCCCCTCCTTGCTGCTCTTAGCTCTCTCTTCAGGTCCTTCCTGTCTTCCTTATAACTCTCAATAGCCCCAATTGAATCTTCACACCTCATCTTTACATAGGCCGCCCTCTTCCATTTAACAAGGGATTCCAATTCCTTATTAAACCATGGCTCCCTAACACGACCCTTTCCTCCCTGCCTGACGGGTCTGGCAGGTCTGGACATTCTCAAGGTTCAGCTATGTGGTCAATGCTAAAAGTTAAGCCCTAGTGCTTACTTGAGTAGTCAAAGTCAGCAAATACAACTTCAAACACTCTGCTGACAGTGCCACTAGCCTCAGACACTGCTCAATGCATCACCTATCCATTCACTTCTCAACAATTGCTGAGTCATACCTAACTTTCATATGAACCACAACTTTCTCACATACTTAACACTGCTATAAATCTCACAACCAAATCTCTCAGCTCACTGATGTTTGTAAAATGCCCATAGTGTTAGTTGAAGGGGCAAATGTAGGGGAATGGGTCTGGGTGAATTGTGAGGGTGTTCCTCAGCCTGTTGGGGGTGAATTTTGAGAGAGTGCCTCAGCCTGGTGGAGGTGAAATGTGAGGGAGTTCCTCAGCTTGTTGGAGGTGAAATGTGAGGGAGTTCCTCAGCCTGTTGGGAGTGAATTGTGAGGGTGTTCCTCAGCCTGTTGGAGGTGAATTGTGAGGGTGTTCCTCAGCCTGTTTGAGGTGAAATGT
>NW_025213721.1:14423-20316 GCF_004010195.1 Chiloscyllium plagiosum | reverse complement strand
ATTGTGAGGGTGTTCCTCAGCCTGTTGGAGGTGAATTGTGAGGGTGTTCCTCAGCCTGTTGGGAGTGACTTGTGAGGGAGTTCCTCAGCCTGTTGGGAGTGAATTGTGAGGGTGTTCCTCAGCCTGTTGGAGGTGAATTGTGAAGGTGTTCCTCAGCCTGTTGGAGGTGAAATGTGAGGGTGTTCCTCAGCCTGTTGGAGGTGAAATGTGAGGGAGTTCCTCAGCCTGTTGGAGGTGAATTGTGAGGTGGATCCTCAGCCTGTTTGGGGTGAATTATTAGGGAGTTCCTCAGCCTGTTGGGGGTGAATTGTGAAGGTGTTCCTCAGCCTGTTGGGGGTGAAATGTGAGGGAGTTCCTCAGCCTGTTGGAGGTGAAATGTGAGGGAGTTCCTCAGCCTATTGGAGGTGAAATGTGAGGGAGTTCCTCAGCCTTCTTGGCCACATTGTGAAACCCATTTCTTGGTCCTCAAGTCCTAGAGTGGTTTTGTTTCACAGATAGCAACCTCAAACATTGCTCTACGAGGCCTCCAGGAGATAGCAACCTCACGCACAATCTTATGAGGCCTCCAGGTTTATAAATTAATTGAAATGATGTTTTTCCCTGCAGCAGTGGTGATTTGAACTGTTGGAGCATGAGGCCTGGCCTCTGACTTATGAACTCATCCAAACTTGATTGAGTTTTTTGAAGAAGTAACAAAGAGGATTGATGAGGGCAGTGCGGTAGATGTGATCTATATGGACTTCAGTAAGGCATTCAACAAGGTTCCCCATGGGAAGGCCTGTGACCAGTGGAGTGCCACAAGGATCGGTGCTGGGCCCTCTACTTTTTGTCATTTATATAAATGATTTGGATGCGAACATAAGAGGTACAGTTAGTAAGTTTGCAGATTACACCAGAATTGGAGGTGTAGTGGAAAGTGAAGAGCGTCACATCAGATTACAACAGGATCTGGCTAAGAAGTGGCAGATGGAGTTTAATTCAGATAAATGTGAGGTGCTGCATTTTGGGAAAGCAAATCTTAGCAGGACTTATACACTTAATGGTAAGGTCCTAGGGAGTGTTGCCGAACAAAGAGACCTTGGAGTGCAGGTTCATAGCTTCTTGAAGGTGGAGTCGCAGATAGATAGGATAGTGAAGAAGGCGTTTGGTATGCTTTCCTTTATCGATCAGAGTATTGAGTACAGGAATAGGGACTTCATGTTGCGGCTGTACAGGACATTGGTTAGGCCACTGTTGGAATATTGCGTGCAATTCTGGTCTCCTTCCTATTGGAAAGACGCTGTGAGACTTGAAAGGGTTCATGATTTGGAGATGCCGGTGTTGGACTGGGGTGTACAAAGTTAAAAATCACCCACCACCAGGTTATAGTCCAACAGGTTTAATTGGAAGCACTAGCTTTCAGAGCACCGCTCCACAACCACCTGATGAAGGAGCTGCGCTCCAAAAGTTGGTGCTTCCAAATAAACCTGTTGGACTATAACCTGGTGTTGGGTGATGTTTAACAGTGCAACGTGTACATTCATTTCCTAGTATGAGTATTGTTTCTAAGCCAACTTTTCTCTCTGAGCAGCTGTTGGTGGCAATGAGGAATACATCCTTAAACTTAAATGTCAAAGGCAGCTGATCGAAGCTGTTACCAGCTGGTTTACTCTCTCCAGGTATGTTCACATCCCACAACAATGGGAGATTTCCTCGATCTATTCAGGCCTTGAGAATCCCTACTGGGCTGTTCCAGGAATCACTTCCAATGCTTACATCGCAGTATCACCTTATTTTGAAAATATTTTATTAACTCTCAGTTAAGAGTGTCACACTCCTCTTACTGGAGTATGATGCATAAGAGTCACGTGCTAAGGCAATGAGTTATGGAAAACAATCAATCTAATCAGACATCATTGCAAACTTATCTTAGAAGGCTAATTACACTAACAAAACAATCAGCAAAGACTAGGATTTTGATTCTGAAAGATATAATGTCTAAAACTCATTTTGAACAGCTTAGAATTAAATCCAAATATGTACTAAAAAGTCCTTTATTCTAAAAGTCTTTTCTGCAAAATACTTACCTCATCCTATTCTAAAAGGCATTAAGGTGGACAAGTCCCCAGGACTGGATGGGATCTATCCCAGGTCACTGAGGGAAGTGAGCGGGGACTTTAACAGATATCTTTGCTGCATCCTTGAACATGGGTAAGGTCTCAGAGGATTGGAGAATTGCTAATGTTGTCCCCTTGTTTAAGAAGAGTAGCAGGGATAATCCAGGTAATTACAGACCTGTGAGCCTGACGTCAGTGGTAGGCAAGCTACTGGGCAAGATACTAAATGATAGGCTATTATACCCGTTGGGAAGAAAATGGGATTATCAGTGATAGGCAGCATGGTTTTGTGCGGGGAAGGTCATGCCTTACCAACCTAATAGAATTTTTTGAAGAGGTGACAAAGTTGATTGATGAGGGAAGGGATGTACATGCTATATACATGGACTTATTAGTAAGACAATATAGACAATAAACCAGCATGGTTTTGTGCAGGGAAGGTCATGCCTTACCAACCTAATAGAATTTTTTGAAGAGGTGACAAAGTTGATTGATGAGGGGAGGGATGTACATGCTATATACATGGACTTATAGTAAGACAATATAGACAATAAACAATAACTGCAAGAGTAGGCCATTCGGCCCTTCAAGCCAGCACCACCATTCATTCAGATCATCCACAATCAGTATCCCATTCCTGCCTTATCCCCATAACCCTTGATTCCACTATCTTTAAGAGCTCTATCCATCTCTTTCTTGAAAGTATCCAGAGACTTGGCCTCCACTGCCTTCTGGGGCAGAGCATCCAATATATCCACCACTCTCTGGGTGAAGAAGTTTCTCCTCAACTCTGATCTAAATGGCCTACCCCTTATTTTTAAGCTATGTCCTCTGGTTCTGGACTCACCTATCAGCGGAAACGTGCTTCCTGCCTCGAGTGTCCAATCCTTTAATAATGTTATACCTCTCAGTCAAATCCCCTCTCATCCTTCTAAACTCAAGTGTACACAAACCCAGTCACTCCAATCTTTCAACATATGATAGTCCCGAGAATATGCTGCACTCCCTCAGTAGCCAGAATGTCCTTGCTCAAATTTGGAGATCAAAACTGCACACAATACTCCAGGTGCGGTCTCACCAGGGCCCTGTACAGCTGCAGAAGGACCTCTTTGCTCCTATACTCAATTCCTCTTGTTATGAAGACCAGCATGTCATTAGCTTTCTTCACCTGCCTGCTGTACCTGCATGCTTGCTTTCATTGACTGATGTACAAGAACACCTAGATCTCATTGTACTCCCCCTTTACCTAACCTGACTCCATTTAGATAGTAATCTGCCTTCCTGATAATGCCACCAAAGTGGATAACCACACATTTATCCACATTAAACTGCATCTGCCATGCATCCGTCCACTCACCTAGCCTGTCCAAGACACCCTGTATTCTCATAACATCCTCCTTACATTTCACCCAGCCACCCAGCTTTGTGTCATCAGCAAATTTGCTAATGTTACTTTTAATGCCTTCATTCTATATCATTAATTTTCCAGGAATCATTGGTGTTTGGTAAGTTGTTTGATAAGGTTCTCTATGGTAGGCTGATGGAGAGGTGGAGTGGCATGGGGTGCAGGGTGTTCTAGCTGGATAGAGAACTGGTTGTGCAACAAGAGACAGTAGTATTAGTGAAAGGGAGTTTCTCAAAATGGTGACCTATGACCAGTGGTGTCCCACAAGGATCCGCGCTGGGACCACTGTTGTGTGTGATATACATAAACGATCTGGAGCAAGGTGTAATTTGCCTTATTAGCAAGTTTGCAGATGACACTAAGATTGGTGGAGTAGCACATAGAGAAGGGGACTGTCAGAGAATACAGCAGTATATAAATAAAGTGGAGAGTTGGGAAGAGAAATGGCAAATGGAGTTCAATCCAGACAAATGCAAGGTGATGCATTTTGGAAGATGCAATTCCAGAGCGAAGTACACGGTAAATGGAAAAGTCCTGGGGAAAATTGATGTACAGAGAGATCTGGGTGTTCAGGTCCATTGTTCCCTGAAAGGTGACAACGCAGGCCAGTAGAGTGGTCAAGAAGGCATACGGCATGCTTTCCTTCAACCGACAGGGTATTGAGTACATGATAAAAGCAAATTACTGCGGATGCTGGAATCTGAAACCAAAAGAGAAAATGCTGGAAAACCTCAGCAGGTCTGGCAGCATCTGTAAGAAGAGAAAAGAGCTGACGTTTCGAGTCTAACTGACCCTAACATCACCCATGACCAGCAGTGATGGAGATGTCAGGATGTCTGTTGATCACTCAGATCCAGGGAATGGAGTGACATTCCACACAGAACAAGCACTGAACTGCAATTCGTCACAGGCTCCGTTGAATATGAAGAAAGCAGTGTTAGTATGACCAAGTCCACAGCAAAACACCTAGTTTTGGGTTCTGCCAGGACCACTCAGCTCCTGACCTCATTACAGCCTTGGTTCAAATATGGACAAAAAGGTGGAATGCCAGTGGTGAAGGTGAGAGTGACAGCCTTTGACATCAAGGCTGCATTTGACCAACTGTGGTATCAAGGAACCTTAGCAAAACAAGAATCAATAGGTATCAGAGGCAGTCTCCGTTGGTTGGCAAAGAGGGAGATGATTTGTTGGAATTCAATCATCCCAGCTCCAGGACATCTCTGCAGGAGTTCCTTAGGGTAGTGTCATAGACTCAACTATCTTCATCAATGACCTTCCCTCCATCATAAGGTCAGAAGTGGGGATGCTCGTCAATGATTGCATAGTGCTCAGCATCATTCATGACTCCTCAGATACTGAAGCAGTCCAAGCTCAAATGCAATAAGATCTATACAAGGTCCAGGCTTGAGCTGACAGGTGGCATATATTCACGCCACACATATGCCAGGTAATGACCATCTCCAATAGGAGGCAATCCAACCACCGTCCTTGACATTTAATGGTATTATCGTCACAGAATCCCACACTATCAATATACTGAGGTTATCATTGACCAGAAATGGAACTGGACTCACACATAAACACAGTGGCTACAAGAGCAGTTGAGAAGCTAGGAATACTGCAGCAAGTAATTCACCTCCTATCTCCATAAATGCTGTCCACCATCTACAAGGCACAAGTCAGGAGTGTGATGGAATACTCCCCACTTGCCTGGATGGGGGCAGCTCCAACATCACTCAGGAAGCTTGACACCATCCAGGATGAGGCAGTCGGTTGATTGGCACCACATCTACAAACATCCACTCCCTTCACCCTGACCCTCCGTGGCAGCAATGCTTACCATCTACAGGGTACCCTGCAGAAAGTCAAAAAAGATCCTCAATCACACCCATCTAGAAGGATGAGTGCAGCAGATACATGGGCACAGCTCCCCCTGCAAGTTTCCCTCCAAGACACTCACCATCCTGACTTGGAAACATATCCCTGTTCCTTCAGTGTCACTGGGTCAAAATCCTGGAATTCCCTCCCGATTAGCATTGTGGGTCAACCCACAGCAGCAGTTCACCATCACCTTCTCAAGGGCAGTTAGGGACAGGCAACAAATGATGGTGATGCCTGTGCCCAACATATAAATAAAACAAAAGCTGGGAGATGGAGCAAAGGCAGTGAAGGGGATATATTCTGGACCATGTACTCTGCCAGGTTGACAGTCAGTGTTTCCAGCAACCTGATGTACATCCATATCATCAGTGTTGTCTCATACCACAGTTGAAAAGTGTGGTGCTGGAAAAGCACAGCAGGCCAGGCAGCATCCGAGCAGCAGGAGAATCGACGTTTCGGGCATAAGCCCTTCTTCAGAAATGAGGCTGGTGTGCCAGCAGGCTGAGATAAA
>NW_025213721.1:8971-11832 GCF_004010195.1 Chiloscyllium plagiosum | reverse complement strand
GGGGATGAAGGTGAGGCCTCTGCTGAGGATTGATCTTTCATCCTCAAAGAGGGGTAGGTCAGAGGGATGGTGAAAATACGGCAGGGCTGGGAGCTAGGACCTGGTGTGGGGCTGGAGCTGGGAGTGGGGGCCAGGTTAGTCATGGGGGCGGAGATCGACATGGGGATGGAGATCAACATGGGAGTGGCGTAGCATGCAGTGTGGTCCTTGAGCAGGTGAGTGACATCACTGGGGTTGGAAGTGGCTGCGGCGACGGCAACTCCGGGGTGGAAGTAGCTGCGGAGACTGCAGCTCCAGGGGCGGAAGTGGCTGTGGTGACGGCAGCTCCAGGGGTGGAAGTGGCTGCGGAGACGGCAGCTCCAGGGACAGAAGTGGCTGCGGAGACAGTAACTCCGGGTGCGGAAGTGGCGTGCCGGGCAGAAACGGCGCTGTCCTGGTGGCCGTGGATCTACGGCGGCCGCGTATATGTCGGCGATGGTCGTCCTGGCGATCGTGGAGGCGGTTGTCTGGGCAGCGATCACAGAGGCTGCATGGCTGGTGGTGGCTGTTGTCTCATACCAAGGCCCTGATCAGAGATCCTTGTAGCTGGACTGGCCTGCCTCCTCACCTTCTGTTGAGTTGGCATCCATACCATCCCTCAGCTCTGGTTGCAGCCCACACATGCCCAGTGAAGCACCAGGCACTGACTCCAACTGTTTCTCCGTGCCATGGGAGTATGTACAGGGTCAGGATCAGAACAGCTGGCTACAAGAGTCAAGTTGAGTGACAGGGGAGAGAGACTGATGCTGCTCTCTGTATGGGCTACTGCAACTGAGAAGGCAAAAACTCTCGGGTATCTGTGACCAGAAAATCAACATGGGAATATCAGTGTGAAGGGAGTGGGTGCTCAGTGGGTGTGCAGTGGTAGACAAATGGGGAGAAAGATGTCCATGGCCACATTGGGCAGCAGGATGAGGGAGAGCTGTGAGTTGAGGCGAGGTGGAACATGCAACAGTAGTCAGTGGCCCCCATGATGCAGACAGCAATCTCCTCTGTGAGATGCCAGCCCCCTCACCCAGCCTCTCCCAATCCCCACTGCCTGCTTTGTTGCCACCTTGAACTGCAAGAGAGGGCAGACTGTCAGCGAACACGTTGCCAAGCGTTTAGGTGGTGCACCTACCCCAGTTGAAGAGCTGGAGCTAAGAGGAAGCTGTGGGATCAGGGTGTGAGCACTGGCACCCTTGTGAGGTGAGATCAAGAATCTGGATGTGGTTTAGGAGCCCCAAAAGGAGTGCAGCTGGGTGAGTGATGTGTAACCTGAGAGATTGGTGGTGCAGCGTATGGGAGATGCCAGGAGAAGGTACGTTCATTGGCCTTGAACACTGTGTGAGGTTAATAGACTTTTTTGTGGTTCTGATGCCAGCTCCATAGGGCCTAAGTTTAGGAATGGAGGTCTCCTGCACCACCCCAACCCCTTCTTCCCCAACCCCCTGCCCGAAGAAACCATGCTGTGTCTTCTCCTGTCCACATCCATCGTACCTACTCTCTATCATGATGCCCCTCTTCCATTCTTAAATCTGCAACTATATTACTCAGGGCAGCTTCCCTTGAAGAGGGCAGATTGCCTTTAAGAAGAGTAGTCTGGCTGTAATGGGTGGTCCCACCTGCCTACTGCCTCCCAGCTTCCTGCCGAACACAGGCAGATTCTCAACTCGACATGACAATCACAGTAATAAGATGGAAACATGGAGATTACAGCATTGGAACAACAGCCCCCTTGGCCTGAAATTGCCAAGCTGAAATGTGCACACTACTTCCTTTGGTCTATAGTTGCTTCCTTAATCTTATTATCTACCTTTTTAACTTTCTCTGGTCCTGACGTTGCCACATTTGCCCAGCCTGACCACTGTGCTCTGTCAATTCAAGCCAGCTTTTCATTTTGCACAGTTCGATCTGCTAAAAGGATTGGGCCTTCCTAACCATCTGAAACCTCAAAGTGCAAAGTGGTAAAATACTTTGGATGATAAAGAGCTTTTAAATTTATTTGAATTCCATGATGACTTCAGCAGAAAGAACATACCTCTGCATCGAGCTTAGACTATCTTTTTCATCTTATCTCTCTTCCAGTGCTTAACCCAGTCAAGCAGCTTGCCTTCACCTTCATCCACGTTGTTGCTGCTTCGACAGTACCATAGGCAGGCTGTGGTATCATGCTCATGTTACTGTCCGGTAACCCAGAGCCCCAGACTGAGGTCCTGGGGACATGGGTTTGGATCCTATCACAGTAGATCCAGTCCAAGATGGCAGCATAGAGCCAGTGGCAAACGATAGCGCCTGAGGATAGGGGACTCTGTTGGGTCCGGCACTGTCAGTGGTGAAGTGACGGTGGAAGGGCATCAGCAGGGAGCAGGGAGAGAGAGTTTGAGTCCAGTGAGGGGAGAGAGAGATCGAGCCCAGTGAGGGGGTAGAGAGATTGAGCCCAGTGTGAGCACAGAGAGATTGAGCCCAGTGAGGGGGTAGAGAGATTGAGCCCAGTGTGAGCACAGAGAGATTGAGCCCAGTGAGGGGGTAGAGAGATTGAGCCCAGTGTGAGCACAGAGAGATTGAGCCCAGTGAGGGGGTAGAGAGATTGAGCCCAGTGTGAGCACAGAGAGATTGAGCCCAGTGAGGGGGTAGAGAGATTGAGCCCAGTGTGAGCACAGAGAGATTGAGCCCAGTGAGGGGGTAGAGAGATTGAGCCCAGTGTGAGCACAGAGAGATTGAGCCCAGTGAGGGGGTAGAGAGATTGAGCCCAGTGTGAGCACAGAGAGATTGAGCCCAGTGAGGGGGTAGAGAGATTGGGCCCAGTGTGAGCACAGGGAGATTGAGCCCCGTGAGGGGAG
>NW_025213721.1:0-8678 GCF_004010195.1 Chiloscyllium plagiosum | reverse complement strand
AGCCCAGTGCAGGGACAGAGAGATCGAACCCAGTGAGGGGAGAGAGAGATCAAGCCCTGTGAGGGGAGAGAGAGTTCGAGCCCAGTGCAGGGAGAGAGAGATCGAGCCCAATGAGGGGGGAGAGAGATCGAGCCCAGTGAGGGGGGGAGAGAGATCGAGCCCAATGAGGGGGGAAAGAGATCGAGCCCAGTGAGGGGGGAGAGAGATCGAGCCCAGTGCAGGGACAGAGAGATCGAACCCAGTGAGGGGAGAGAGAGATCAAGCCCTGTGAGGGGAGAGAGAGTTCGAGCCCAGTGCAGGGACAGAGAGATCGAACCCAGTGAGGGGAGAGAGAGATCAAGCCCTGTGAGGGGAGAGAGAGTTCGAGCCCAGTGCAGGGAGAGAGAGTTCGAGCCCAGTGCGGGGAGAGAGAGTTCGAGCCCATTGAGGGGGGACAGAGATCGAGCCCAATGATGGGGGAGAGAGTTCGAGCCCAGTGCGGGGAGAGAGAGTTCAAGCCCAGTGAGGGGGTAGAGAGATTGAGCCCAGTGTGGAGAGAGACAGATCGAGCCCAGTGTGGGGAGAGAGTGATTGAGCCCAGTGAGGGAGGAGAGAAATTGAGCCCAGTGAGGGAGAGAGAGATCGAGCCCAGTGTGGGGAGAGAGAGTTCAAGCACAGTGCAGGGAGAGAGAGTTCGAGCCCAGTGCGGGGAGATAGAGATGAGCCCAGTGCGGGGAGAGTGAGATCGAGCCCCGTGTGGGGAGAGAGAGTTCGAGCCCAGTACGGGGAGAGAGGGTTCGATCCAGTGCGGGAGAGAGAGATAAAGCTCAGTGTGTGGAGAGAGAGATCGAGCCCAGTGTGGGGAGAAAGAGTTTGATCCCAGTGTGGGGAGAGAGAGTTCCAGCCCAGTGCGGGGGGGAGAGAGTTCGAGCCCAGTGCAGGAAGAGAGAGATCAAGCCCAGTGAGGGGGGGGAGAGATCGAGCCTAGTGCGAGGAGAGAGATATCGAGCCCAGTATGCGGAGAGAGAGATCGAACCCAGTGCAGGAGAGAGAGATCGAGCCCAATGAGGGGGGAGAGAGATCGGGCCCAGTGCAGGGTGAGAGAGAGAGATTGAGCCTAGTGTGGGGAGAGAGAGTTTAAGCCCAGTGCAGGAAGAGAGAGATTGAGCCCTGTGCGGGGATAGAGAGTTCGAGCCCAGAGCGGGGAGAGAGAGATCGAGCCCCGTGTGGGGAGAGAGAGTTCGAGCCCAGTGCAGGGAGAGAGAGATCGAGCCCAATGAGGGGGGAGAGAGATCGAGCCCAGTGCAGGGAGAGAAGGATCGAGCCCAGTGCGGTGGGGAGAGAGATCGAGCCCAGTGCAGGGACAGAGAGATCGAACCCAGTGAGGGGAGAGAAAGATCAAGCCCTGTGAGGGGGGAGAGAGTTCGAGCCCAGTGAGGGGAGAGAGAGATCGAGCCCAGTGATGGGGGAGAGAGTTCGAGCCCAGTGCGGGGAGGGAGAGCGCAAGCCCAGTGTGGGGAGAGAGAGATCGAGCCCAATGCAGGGAGAGAGAGATTGAGCAAAGTGCAGGGAGAGAGAGTTCGAGCCCAGTGCGGGGAGAAAGAGATTGAGCCCAGTGCAGTGTGAGAGAGATTGAGCCCTGTGTGGGGAGAGAGAATTCGAGCCATTGCGGGGAGTGAGAGCGCAAGCCCAGTGTGGGGAGAGAGAGATCGAGCCCAGTGCAGGGTGAGAGAGAGATTGAGCCTAGTGTGGAGAGAAAGAGATTGAGCCCAGTGCAGCGTGAGAGAGATTGAGCCCAGTGCAGTGTGAGAGAGATTGAGCCCTGTGTGGGGAGAGAAATTTCAAGCCCAATGCGGGGAGAGAAAGTTCGAGCCCTTTGCAGAGCCCAGGAATTTTAAAATTTGGATTCTGAAAGTTCTATTTGTGATATCATAATTCCACAGATTATAGACATTTATTCCTTGTGATTGACACCATTTTGTGCACTTACATTATCCTGAGCACTTGTAAGGATTCTATTGTAATTAGCTAATGGTGGCATTGGGTAGCATCACTGAACAAGTGACGCATAGGCCCTGTTTCATGCTCTGTAGCCTGGGTTCAAATCCCATCTTTGAATCTTATAAAACTTGATGAATAACATCTGGAATATAAAGCGAATGTCAGTAGTGGTGACCTTGAGGCTATCTTGCTTGTTGTAAAAGTCCATCTGGCTCACTGACATCTTTTAGGGAAGCAAATCTGCCATCCTTACCCATTCTGGCCTACATGTGATTCCAGACCAAAGTAATACAATGTAAAATGGTGTAACAACTCAGTGCCAGGGCACTTAGGAACGTTCAACAACCTGTAGCCTTGCCAGCATCACCAACATCTCATGAATGAATGGAGAATAAAAAAATGTTAAATTGAAATTCAGTTGCTCGATTGTTGAGGGCAAACATTGAAAGCACATGGGTGAGGTGCAGATCAAACTGGGAGCACCACAGTAAGGGAAAATGTAACTACAAAGAGTATACTGGGAGCTCTTCTATAATGCATTCTTGTACAACCCCATGCAATAGAAAAATCGCACTTTAGAAACAGCACTTAAAGTGTTGGTGATGTAATCACATTACAGCCATCACATGTTTTAGAAGTTTGTGCTTTAGAAACAGTCCCCCCCAATTCGTCAATCGTGTTACAATGAATTTGCACTAACGAAGTGCATGTTATAGCAGAATGACCTGTACTCAGTTTGTAGAACCAGGAAGATGTGATGGGCCAAATGCCTCCTTCTACAAATGACAACTCTGTGAGATTGTTGGGTATATTTGTATGTTGAAGGTGTCCACATCAAGTCAATGCAGCAAGAAGCAAGTTGCCAATGGAACAGGAGTTAGATCTGCAAAACACTTCTCCTGTCTACACGACTGTCTTGTGCAATTCCTCACTGCGAGTGTGGAGAAACTACTGGACAACCTCTTCAGAGATGTTATTATGCAACTCTGGAGCAGGTGGGACTTGAACTGGGACCTCCTGAATCAAAGATAGGGTCACTGCCACCACACTGCAAACACACTCCTGGAAATGTGGAATTCATGGATGGAGACCTTGCACTGCCAATTCAGGTCCTCCAATCTCTGATTATAAAAGAGCACTAGCTACCAGCACGCGCATTACTCCGATGAGATAATTGTCTTCTAGTGCTTTGCCTGTAATTGTCCTCTATTGTTTTAATCTGAACCAAAATCAATAGCAATCAGAGGTTCCAGCTTTTTGAATGCCGTATTAATTAGTAATCTTGAGTGCTGGCACTTGTTTCGAAATTGAATACCAATTTGACATATTGATAGAAATGTACCGAGTCAACATTTTAATGCTGGGTTTACTTATGTGGTGAGCATTTGCTTTTATCTTATGTCCTTTTCTCCTGTCACTGTGAAGAAGCTTTCCTCACCACTTACTCAGAGTTGATAACCTAAATTGACCAACATACGTTCCACATCGATATGAGGAGAGCTGCAAACATAGCTCCAAAGCTGATCTTAGGGCTCCGAAGACAAGTCACTTTGAAATAAAAATGTAACCTCTGTTTCTCTCTCCATAAATGGAGACAGATCTGTTTAGTTGCTCCAGCACTTTCTGTTTGAACTATCCTAAGCAGACTGTTGCTCCTTCTGGAGCACTATCATTTACGATGTGGAGGTGCCAGTGTTGGGCTGGGGTAGACAAATCAGAAGGCACATGACACTCTTCTAGTCCAATGGGTTTATTTGACATCACAAACTTTCAGAGCACTGCTCCTTCATCAGGTAAAGTCACTTCACCTGATGAAGGAGCCGTGTTCTAAAATCTTGTGATTCCAAATAATCCTCTTGGACTATAACCTGGTGTCGTATGACTTCTGACTATTATTTATGGTAAAGAGGACCATGGGGTCTCACCCCACAGCCCTGATTCTCGATGGATTCTCCTTATTGTAATGATTATGGACTGATGTTACTGCACAAGACTCTATCTGAAGCCTTCATCATTTTAAACCTCCTGGGTACGATTTCCTCTTTGCTTTCTCTACGCTAAAAGAATCAACCTCAACTTTTTTTCACCAGTTTCCAGAACTACAATCTCTCGGTTCTGCAACCATCTGTTCTGGAATCATCTCCAGAACCTTCATGCCTTTCCTAAAATTCTTGCCAAGATTTAGATTACATTACAGTGTAGAAACAGGCCCTTCGGCCCAACAAGTCCACACCGACCCGCCAAAGCGCAACCCACCCATACCCCTACATTTACCCCTTACCTAACATTACGGGCAATTTAGCATGGCCAATTCACCTGACCTGCACAACTTTGGACTGTAGGAGGAAACCGGAGCACACGGAGGAAACCCACGCAGACACGGGGAGAACGTGCAAACTCCACACAGACAGTCGCCTGAGGTGGGAATTGAACCCGGGTCTCTGGCGCTGTGAGGCAGCAGTGCTAACCACTGTGCCACCGTGCCGCCCACCATCTGGGACTGTGTAGTACCATCTGGATGTGGTACTCCATCTGGGACTGACCTAATGTTGCAAACTCAGAAATTGTTGGAGAAACTCAGCAGGTCGAGCCACATCTGTGGAGAGAGAAACAGAGTCAATGTTTAAATCTGAAATAAGTCTTTTTCAGAACTGTGCTTAAATTTGGTTTTGTGTAACTTCCTGCTATTTTGTTATAAAGTCCATGTTTCATAAGCCACAACCTTTGAAGATTTGTGGCTGCAAGCACTCCTTATTGGTATTATCTTTGATTATATTTTCATTATATTTTCTTCTGCTACACCTCTTTGATTCCAAAATATTAATATCAGATTAAAAGAAAAAAAAATGTGGCAAAGATCAGTGGTAAACCAAAGGATTGGGAAAGCTTTTAAAGCCAACAAAAGATAACCAAAAGAAAAAGTAAGAAAATAAACTTCGAGGAAACATTAGAAAGTAATATAAAAATGGACAGTAAGAGCTTCTTTAGTTAAATGAAATAAAGAGAGAGGCCAAAATGAACGTAGACCACTTAGAGAATGAGGTTGGGGACATAATAATGGGGAACAAGGAAATGGCAGAATAATTGAATAAATATATGAAGACTTGAATAAATAACCCAAAGACTTGTAAATCTGTGGAATACTGTGCTACAAAGGACTGTCAAGGCCGTGTCATCAAGTACAAGGCTGAGATAGACAGATTTTTAATCAGTGAGGGAATCAGAAATTATGGTGTAAAGCAGGTCAGGTGAGCTGAGGACTATCAGATCAGCCCTGACCTCATTGAATGACGGAACAGACTCAGTGGGCTGAATGGCCTACTTCTGCACCTATAGTTTATGGCCTTAAGGTCAATACTGATGCCACCAACCAGGACTTCAGTGGGAATCATGGGTCTTTGAGAATCCATCCATTTTTGACCAAACTGTAACAGAACCTGCAGTGAGAATAGGCTATATGAGCCCCAAGACAGCTTCACAATGCATCAAGCTTATAGCTGAACGTTCATATCGACTCCACTTTCCCCTTGGCCTGCAATCCCCCGATTCTCCTCATGTCCAAAATCTTGCTCCAGAACCCTTTGGGCCAGAAAATATTAAAGTTTCACAATTCTCAAAATGAAGCAATTTCTCTTCATCTTGCTGTTCAGTCCCTTATACTGAGTGATATGATTTTGCTTCCAGCGGGATATTGTAGCTGATATGCCATTCCTAATGTAATCCCTCATAACATGACAGGGATATTGATATTATGGTATTGAAGAATCCAACACGTGTTTATTACAGCTGACTATGATACACAAACATTCCATTACAATTAAGCAGCATGCTTCCAGAGAGGTTTCATGTTTCAAGTGATTTTGGGGTAAGATGGCGATGAAGCTACAAGGTCACTAACAGGGTGCAATAATTTTCAAGTGAAATGCAAGGGGTTCAGAGAGGAATGGAGGAAACTCCTTTTCACCCAGAGTATTGGTGGGGATGCGGGGGGAGGGGGGCAGTGATCTGGAATGCACTGTGTGGGAGGACAGTTGAGGCAGAAAACCTCACAACTTTTAAAAATTACTTGGATGAGCACTTGAAATGTCATAACATTCATTACAATGGGCCTGAAGTGTGGGACTGGTGTAGGTAGTAGGCAAGTTTGGCAGTACAGACTTAACAGGCCAAAGGTTCGCTTCTGTATTGTGTTATTCTACGCTCTTATGATTCTAAAATGAGACCTTTATATCTGAGGTCATATACTATGTGACAGTGTTGATATCGTGAGCATGTCTTTGAAAGGGACACTGTTATCCTGACTGTGAGACATCACACAACACAATACTGAGAATCTGTTCTCTCCAGTTTTAGGCAGTGTAGCTGGGGCAACAATTTCTAATCACAAACCAGAAAAAGCACTCAAAGCAATTTTGTTGTATCTCTGGTGAGTCTTGCTGAGACAAATTCTTTGATATGTTTAAACAAGAACTAGTTTACATATGAAGCAATTAAGCTCAGCTGTGCAGCAGTCTGACTATCTCCGATGGAGCTGTGCTGATTTGCTCTCTGATGTGATCTCTCATTTCGTCACAGTGGGATATGTCACATTTGTTTCAGGCATTAACCCTTTCAAAGAAAAGCAAAATAGTGTGGATGCTGGAAATGTGAAACAAACACAGAGAATGCTGGAGAAATTCAGCGGGTCTGGCAGCACCTCATAGACTCATAGATTCTTATAGCATGGAGACAGGCCCTTCAGACCCTATCTGGTCCATAGAACATAAAACATTGAGAGCCAATGTGGAACTGACCTGTGGAACCAATCTGAAGCCTATCTATCCTACACGATTCCATTTTCATCCATATGTTTATCCAATGACCATTTAAATGCCCTTAAAGTTGGTGGGTCTATGACTGTTGCAGGCAGTGCATTCCACACCCCTACTACTCTCTGAGTAAAGAAACTACCTCTGACATCTGTCCTGTATCTACCACCTCTCAATTTAAAGCTATGTCTCCCCATGTTAGCCATCACCATTAGAGAAAAAAGGCTCCCACTGTCCACCCTATCTAACCCTCTGATTATCTTATATGTCTCAATTAAGTTATCTCTCAACCTTCTTCCCTCTACGAAAACAGCCTCAAGTTCCTCAGCCTTTCCTCATAAGACCTTCCCACCATACCAGGCAACATCCTAGTAAATTTCCTTTCAACCCTTTCCAAAGCTTCCACATCCTTCCTATAATGCGGTGACCAGAACTGCATGCAATACTCCGAGTGTGGCCGCAAAAGAGTTTTGTACAGCTGCAGCATGACCTCATGGTTCCAAGACTCGATCTCTCTACTAATAAAAGCTAACACACTGTATGCCTTCTTAACAGCCCTATCAAACTGGGTGGCAACTTTCAGGGACCTATGTACATGGACACCGAGATTTTTCTGCTCATCCACTTTACCAAGAATCTTACCATTAGCCCAGTATTCTTTATTCCTGTTGCTCCTTTCAAAGTGAATCACCTCACACTTTTCCACATTAAACTCCATTTGCCACCTCTCAGCCCAGCCCTGCAGCTTATCTGTGTCCCTGTGTAACCTGCAACATCCTTCCGCACTGTCCACAACTCCACTGACCTTAATGTCATCCGTAAATTTTACTAAACCATCCTTCTATGCCCTCATCCAGGTAATTTATGAAAAAAAACAGCTGAGGACCCAAAACAGATCCTTCTGATACACCATGGATAACTAAACTCCAGGATGAACATTTCCCATCAACCACCACCCTCTGTTTTCTTTCAGCTAGCCAATTTATGATTCAAGCTGCTAAATCACCCTCAATCTCAAGCCTGCAATATCCTACTGTGGGGAACCTTATCAAACATCTTACTGAAATCCAAATACACCACATCAACCGCTTTACCCTCATCCACCTGTATGGTCACTTTCTCTAAAACTCAGTAAGGTTTGTGAAGCACGACCTACCCTTCACAAAGCCATGCTGACTATCCCTAATCAACTTATTCCTCTCTGGATGGTAATAAATCCTATCTCTTATAACCTTTTCCAGCACTTTACCCACAACCGAAGTAAGGCTCACTGGTCTATCATTACCAGGGTTGTCTCTACTCCCCTTCTTGAACAAGGGGACAACATTTGCTTTCCTCCAGTCTTCTGGCACTTTTCCTGTAGATAATGACAACATAAAGATCAATGCCAAAGGCTCTGCAATCTCCTCCCTAGTTTCCCAGAGAATCCTAGAATAAATCCCATCTGGCCTTGGGGACTTATCTATTTTCACATTTTCCAGAATTGCTAACACCTCCTCCTTGTGAACCTCAATCCTGTCTAGTCGAGTAGCCTGTATCTCAGTATTCTCCTCAACAACATTGTCCGTTTCCAGTGTGAATACTGACAAAACATAGTAATTTAGCACTTCCCCTATCTTCTCTGACGTTACTCACAACTTCACACTGCTGTCCTTGACTGGCCCTAATCTTAGTCTAGTCATTCTTTTATTCCTGATGTACCTTGATCCTATCAGCCAATGAATTCTCATGTCCCCTCCTGGCTCTTCTTAGCTCTCTCTTTAGGTCTTTCCTAACTAACTTGTAACTCTTAATTGCCCTAACTGAGTCTTCAGTTTCACTTCACTCCTTAAGGCCCTACCGTTCACCATGAAATTCCTACCTTGATTTAACTTTCCAAAATACAAGACC
>NW_025213720.1:34483-35322 GCF_004010195.1 Chiloscyllium plagiosum | reverse complement strand
ACGGTGTGCAATCAGCAGCAAACATCCCGATTCCCAGACCTTCAGATGGAGGGAAGGTCATGGATGAAGCAGCTAAAGTTGGAGAGGCCAAGGACACTGCCCTGAGGGACTCCTGCAGAGATGCCCAGGAGCGGAGATGACAGACCCTCCAATACCCACAAACACTAAGTTCAAGCCATGACTCCGACCAGTGGAAATCCAACATTTCTGCTGACTAGCTTTCCTGAAGCTCCTGGAGCAAATGGTCACACAGTCACACAGCACGGAAACAGGCCCTTCAGCCCCACTATTCACACAGTCACACAGCACGGAAACAGGCCCGTCAACCCCACTATTCACACAGTCACACAGCACGGAAACAGACCCTTCTGCCCCACCTTCAGCCCCACTATTCACACAGTCACACAGCATGGAAACAGGCCCTTCAGCCCCACGATTCACACAGTCACACAGCACGGAAACAGACCCTTCAGCCCCACTATTCACACAGCACGGAAACAATTCACACAGTCACACAGCACGGAAACAGGCCCGTCAGCCCCACTATTCACACAGTCACACAGCACGGAAACAGGCCCTTCAAGCCCACTATTCACACAGTCACACAGCACGGAAACAGACCCTTCAAGCCCACTATTCACACAGTCACACAGCATGGAAACAGGCCCTTCAGCCCCACGATTCACACAGTCACACAGCACGGAAACAGGCCCTTCAGCCCCACTATTCACACAGTCACACAGCACGGAAACAGGCCCTTCAGCCCCACTATTCACACAGTCACACAGCACGGAAACAGGCCCTTCAGCCCCACTATTCACACAGTCACACAGCACGGA
>NW_025213720.1:0-3131 GCF_004010195.1 Chiloscyllium plagiosum | reverse complement strand
AATTTACATGTCATACAGGAGGGGTAAGGGTGGCAGATTTCCTTCCTTAAAGGATAGCGTAAACCAGACTTTTCTTACAATTGACAGTGATTAGATGGCCCCATTAGGCTAGCTTTTTACATTACAAGAACCAGGAGCAGGAATAGGCAATTCAGCTCCTCAAGCCTACTTCACCACTTAATATGATTGTGGCTGATCTTAACTCTGCCTGCTCCATATATCCCTTCCACTCGTTGCTAGTTAAAAATCTGTCTTTTCCTTAAATTTATTCAGTGTACTCTGGGGTAATGAATTCCACAGATTCACAATCCTTTGAGAGAAGTAATTCCTTCTCATCCATGTTTTAAATCAGGCACCCCCTTCACCTAAAACTATAACTTCTCATTCTAGATTGCCCCACAAGGGAAACATCTGCTCTATTATCTACTTTGTCAATGCTGTCATGCATCTTCAATCTCTCAATTAGATCTTTAATTCTTCTAAACTCAAACTCAATCTTTCCTCATAAAACAAACCTTTCATCTCTGGAATTAATCACTTAAACCTTCTATGAATTGTCTCTGATTCAATTACATCCTTCCTCAAATAGAAAACAAAAACTGACAAGAGATTGAGCAGTTTAGACCTAGACTTGTGCAAGTTTTGAAGGATGAAAGAAGTTCTAATTAGGATATAATAAATAAGATATGGAGTCATGAGGCTTTAGAGAGATTTGAAAGCAAGAATGAGATTTTAAAATGGAGGTACTGTTTATCCAGTTCCCAATATGGGTCATTAAGCACAAGTATAGTAAGTGAACAGGACTTGGTTTGTTTTGTAATACAGGTAGCAGAATTTTGGGTGATCTCAAGTTTACAAGGTTACAGCATGGGAAACTGGCCAGGTATATGTTAGCATGTTCAAATCTAGCAATAGCAAAGACATAGCATTTGTCAATAGCCTTAAAGGAAGTAGAAGTAAAAGTTAAACAAAGGGAAAATTAATTGTTTATATCCACTTAATGTCTAATAATTCCACCAGTCAATTAGTTTAGGACCATTTCCATTCACTACAGATCATAGAAATTGTTGTATTTTCATTATTCCTTGTCAGGAAAGGGTTTCACACCTTTTTGGCTTTGCTCACCAAATGTTCAGACTGTTAGGTTTCTGATCCCTAGTTTCTGCATGACTGTTCTCCTTTCAGTTGCACATTGTATTTAACTAGTTTTTTAAAAGGTAAACTGCATTTTTTTTCTCCATTCCCCCAGAGCCTCCAGCAAGAAATTCTAACTATCCATCTTCAACTCCAGGAGGAATCTTCCAAAATAATCGAGGAAGAGAAAACTCATCAGATGCAGTTAATGAAAGTCAAAGAACAAATTAGAATCAAAAGATCTCAATTTGAAAGGTGCCATTGCATTTTAAATTGAATACAATTCTTCAATTATTGTAGAGATTATGAAAATAATTATCAGTATATTAAGTCATATAGAGAAAGGTTAAAAAATACCATGCTGTCAGATCATATAGTTTGAGCAAGAAATTAATCAGTTGCATTTATTTGCATAATTCATAATTACACAAAAGAAAATTCTTTATTCAGTCTCATAAATATTAAAATTATGGCTAAGTTTAGATCCTTTTTCAGAATTATTTAAATAAGACTTGGACACACTTTGTATTGGTGTGTTTTGGCCTGACAGAAATGTGTCTCACCATCATGAGGAAAATGGTGGTTTTAAACATGGGAAGTATGGAATAATAGCAGCAGTTATATTCCTTTCAAACAAGTTATTGATCAAAAGTCCTCTCACGTGTCATTAATCGACTTGGCTTTCAAACAGGAACACATTGCACAGATTCATAATGCAGTTGATGGGTTATGATTGCCTTTAACACCTGACTTATACATCAAATAGTTTGTTAGTGATTTATTATAATCTAAGTTTGCTTTACTTCATACGAACTTTTTCCTGACAGAGCTACGTACTTGAGACTGAATTGTGTATTGTTTTGATCATGTAGGTAGTGGGAACAATGCATAACCTGTCCAATTTAGATACCAAGCCAGACATAAATATTTGAGCTTCCATGTTCTTGACATATAAAACTATTCCCATTTGAGCGAACAGAGTTGACAAATACACCCTTTCCTTATTCTGCGTTTTGTTGGTTAATTAAAAATGGATTTTCATTTGCATTGTGCACCTTACAAACAGTAAATCTCTGCAAACTAAGTGAGCTTAGTGTTTTGTATTATTTTTCCCATCTCAATACTGAAATACTTTCAGAATGATATTTTGACTAAGTTTCTAGGCTTTGTCACCAACTGATTTTAGCGTGAAATTTGTTCATCCACTCAACTATGCATTACCCTTCTGTGTAATGTCTCTTCACTACTCCTGAGTAACAATTATTTCTACATCAGCCCCCCCCCCACCCAAACAGATCTTCAGTATTTTCTAAGCCAGCTTTAGTGTCCAAACTCCTCACTTATTCATTTCCTTTAACTAGTTTCAAATTTCTTTCAAATTTTACAAACTCTTTATCCCTTCTAAAAACTATATTATCACAACTAGCCATAAAAAGTGCTAGTGCTTTCACGTAAATCAACTCATTTCTCAATGTTGACTAGGTTTCAAAATTAATTGATTATGAAGCATTCTGTGACATGCTGAAGTCAGAGAAAACCCTATATGAATGCAGCTTCTCTCTTTATATCTTCTGATTGTCCATATTGCATTAATCAATAATCAACATTGAATCTGGTCTGCAAATAAGGAAGCAATAAAAGATCGAGATAATTGGAGCACACGTATACAGTGTAGTTCAATCCCCCCATTTAAGGTTACATACTCTGTCCTCAGTGTGAAATAATACTTTGATTTTGCATTGGGTCTGACTTTACTATATATCATTTATTCAGCTTATTTTTGTCATAAGCTGTCTGTGAGCATTGACACAGCAAGTTTCCTTTTCCTCGACCATCCAAAAGGTTCCACATTTCCTACAGGGCATCTGTGAAAAATCAACTAACTGTATGTTCCAACAAGAAATCATCAGTGATTAACACAGTGAGAACTAGGAAACATCTGTTAAAATATTCAATTTAATGTAAATTCTGGTACAGAAAAATGAAGAGGGAGTGAA
>NW_025213719.1:33819-35320 GCF_004010195.1 Chiloscyllium plagiosum | reverse complement strand
AAAATCATGAGGGGCGTGGATAGGGTAAGTAGACAAGGTCCTTTCCCTGGGATGGGGAGTGCAGAACAAGAGGGCATAGGTTTAGGGTGAGAGGGGAACAATTTAAAAGGCACTGAAGTGGCAACTTTTCACACAGAGGGTGGTGCATGAATGAGCTGCCAGAGGAAGCGGTGGAGATGGGTACAATTACAACATTAAAAGGCATTTGATTGGGTATGTGAATAGATTGGGTTTAGAGGGATATGGGCCAAATGCTGGCAACTGGTGCTAGATTAATTCAGGAAATCTGGTCGGCATGGGTGAGTTGGACAGAAGGATCTGTCTCCATGCTGTACATCTCTATGACTCTGACTCTGTGAGTGTGCAATAACAGAGAGAAGATGGTGGTATTTTCCCTTGCTTCCCTGCTAGGCATCCCACATAGTGGCAGGCCAGGCTGGCAGCATCTGCTGGTGTGACATCCTCCTGTGGGCTTGGCAGAAACGACAGCCCTGTTCTGCACCAGCTGGTCCATCAGGACCTCTAGGTGCCTGTCCATAAAGCTCCATTCTCAGCAATGTTGGGGTAAATGTCAAGAACCATGGAAGAGATATCTAGACTACTGCGCATCAGCCTTCTAAAATGGCATGGGTGTCTGGGATGCTGGTCAATTCCAGGATATTCTGACAGTAGTGAGTTTTTCAGGGTGTGGCGAATGGTAGAATCCAGCTAGCACCATACGACAATGATAGGCTGTTCGTGAGGCCGGTTTGGGAGGATGGTGTGACTAAATGTGCTGGGCCGCATGGAGAGAGATCCTCCACGAAATTGAATGAAATTGACATAATAACAAATGATCCAGCCTTTTGCAACTCAATCTCACCTTGTAAAGGAAGCATTGAGAATTTATCTCAGAATATCTAACAATACGACGAAGATCAGCAACCACCAATAATCATTCTCTATTTCTTACAGTGTGTAGATTTGAAAATAACAAAAGTAAATTAGAAAAGTAAAAAGTGACTGTAGTCCGGGTCTTCTGTTCATCAGTAGAGGAAAAAAGGTTTGACCTTCTGTCAGCTTTCTAAAATAAAGTTAAAACATTAATATGCCTTCCTGAGCCTTCAAATAACAGTAGCAGATTAACTAGTTATTTCTATTCTTATTTCTATGTTTGAAATAGTCATAGAGTCATAGAGGTGTACAGCATGGAAACAGACCCTTCGGTCCAAAACGTCTCTGCCGACCAGATATCCCAACCCAATCTAGTCCCACCTGCCAGCACCCGGCCCATATCCCTCCAAATCCTTCCTATTCACATACCCATCCAAATACCTCTTAAATGTTGCAATTGTACCAGCCCCTACCACTTCCTCTGGCAGCTCATTCCATACACATACCATCCTCTGCATGAAAAAGTTGCCCCTTAGGTCTCTTTTATATCTTTCCCCTCTCACCCTAAACCTATGCCCTCTAGTTCTGGACTCCCCGACCCCAGGGAAAAGACTTTGCCTATTTATCC
>NW_025213719.1:23276-25397 GCF_004010195.1 Chiloscyllium plagiosum | reverse complement strand
GGGTGAGTTTATTTTGCATTATGTTCAGCACAACGTTATGGGCCAAAGGGCCCATTCCTGTGTTGCACAGATCTTTGAGAGAAAACTCATGTCTAACACATATGACATTTAATCTAATCAATATTTAGTCACTGGTGCCAAAAAAAGGAATAAAATAAGTAGAGACTGAACTTGACTCTAATCTAAAGATATAGATGGACATTTACACAAGTAATGCTTTGGTATTTTTTTCTGAATTTTCAGATTTGATGGAGATGTGTTGAAAATGTGTGCAGTTACTGATCTGCTGAACCAAAATTACACATTTTAATCTGATGATTGGACTAGAAACCTTTTAGAAAACTTGAAAATATTTGGTAAGGTGAGATGCATATCATAATTTAATCCTATATTTCTTATTGCCAAAACTCCAATGTTTTTTTTTTCACATCTATGCCAAAAAGATTGATTTTCTATCCAATGCTCATTGGAAATATCTGAATGCCACTCGTTTCAACAATCAAAGTAACCATAGCCTCATCGATTCAGAGATATCTAATGACATTTCTCCAATAATTAATGTTTATTTCTGCACATTGTATGTTCAAACAGCAATGTGAGATTTCTCTTTAATATTCAGTTCACTGACAGCATATTAATAATTTAGTTATTGCTAATATCTAATAACTGATCAATCCAGTAAGGGATATAAAAGTGGAATTATGGCTCAGTGCATCAGCTGATGGAAAGATGAATATCGATGTATATTTTGATTTGATTTGATTATATTTTTCTTCCACGTGAAGGTTTATTGTATTGCTGATCTCAGCAAGGGTTAAAGATGTTAAAGCTAAAAAAATTCAAATTTGTGACTTTTTTTGTAAACACGAGAAAAAAATTTACATGTGTTTGTTCTTCCCTTTATCAATCAGAGTACATTTTGAATTGTTGGAAGTCGTACATTTGTGTAAGGAAGGGGAGCTGAATAGTCACAGTGAATAACTTTTTTTTGGTGATTCCATCTGCTGCTAAGCGTTCTAATTATCTTTCCATTATCAGAAAAATTGCTTTAAACATATTCAGCAGTTGTATTTTTCATGAAATTACAATAAGCGCATGATATGTCTATTTATTTTTCCTTCAATTGTCACGATATTAATTTTTACGTAAGAGCCTATATACTTAGTACCATCATTATTGTGAATTACCATTTCATTCTCAGTCCATTTCATTCTCAGTCGAATTAATTCCCAGCCCAATTATCAGAGTGAACACTGGTTAGTTTTCATTTGAGTCATCACAATTAATTATAATCCCATCCTTCCTTGGTGGGAAACTAATGAAAGGAACCTGTGGAGCTCCAATAGAGTGTCTCCCATGAGACCAGGAAGTGTGGGTTGAGTTCCCATCTTCAACAGAGATGCGCAAAAGCAGCTTAGAATGGTGATTAGAAAATATCTAAGCAAAGTTTGAATTGCTTTTCAATCCAATTTTGGATTTGCTCTGTCTATTGGTCATTCGAATAATCACAGAATCTGGAATTTATTATCTTCAGGTCATTAATAAATGTATGTATCACATTACATTGTCTCTAAATTTTAGATTTGAGGACACTGTAGTTTTTCAAATTTAAAATATCTAAATAATGACATTCATTTTATTTAATCAAAATATCTTACTACTTCCACTTATCTCACTTTGTGTATGATGGCTTCAATGCATTTTGCTAAGCAATTTTACTAAACATAAAGATTTTGTTGACTTTGAATGGTATCTTTAGCACTCGCTTATCAATCTATTCCGAAACCAAAGAATCATAGAGTCATAGTATCCCTACAGTGTTCAAACAGGCTACTTGGCTCAACAAGTCCACACCGACCCTCCGAGGAGTAACCCACTCAGACACATTCCCTTGCTCTATTACTCGACATTTCCCCTGACTAATGCACCTAACCTACACATCCATGAACAATATGGGCAATTTAGCATGGCCAACTAACCTAACCTGCAGACTTGTATACTATCACAATGTTATTGAAATCAATGCTCACACAAAACACTATTCATAAAGCCAGGCAATAGTCTCATGATCATTTAATTACTGTTCAGTGGAATAATCTGAGTAACTGTCTTATTGTTCCT
>NW_025213719.1:22783-23227 GCF_004010195.1 Chiloscyllium plagiosum | reverse complement strand
GCCAAGGATTCTAACAGCCATTGATCTTGATCTTATTGTTACTGAGTGCAGTAACCACAGTAAACATTTGGTTATAATTCTTGCCAATAAATTCAAGAGCTATCCTCTTACTTTTCAGCCCAGCAATTACACATGATACTTGTTACTCAAAGTAGTATTTATTCTTTATTACGATTGGCCAAGAGCACTAACAGCAAGACATGTCGATAGTCCTTATTTGTTCATGTTTTCAAACAGGTTTTCAGTCCAATTATTTCAAACAAAGAGTCATTTGACTTAGTTCAAATGTAGATGTAAACATTTTCGGATCATTTCCATTCAAAGTATTTATTTGCTTATTCCGATCAAACTTGAATTTGCTTATGTAAATTCAATTTACTGTGTTTTCCATTCATGGAAGTACTCATTTTCATCATAAATCTGATGCAAATTTGAAATACTGAT
>NW_025213719.1:18787-22358 GCF_004010195.1 Chiloscyllium plagiosum | reverse complement strand
AACAGCCTGTATATTTGAATGAAAAAAACAATTCCTTCCAAAAAACAAAGTTAAAAAATCACACAAAAGCAGGTTATAGTCCAACAGGTTTATTTGGAAGCGCTAGCTTTCGGAGTGCTGCTCCTTCAACGAACTGATGAAGGAGCAGCACTCTGAAAGCTAGTTCTTCAAAATAAACCTGTTGGTTCATAACCTGGTGGTGCTTGTTTTTTTGAACTTTGTACAGCTCAATCCAACACTGGCACCACCAAATCATTCCAAAAACACTCCACGTATGTACCTTTTAACAATTCAACAATTCTGCAACAGGATTACAATTCTCAGTTTATCTATTTTAATAAATATCTAATCAATATCTAACAACTACTGGAAAACATAAATCATTTTATCTGTTAAAACACAAAATTTAATTATCAATTCATTGTTATCACTGTATGTGAACTATATTTTCACTCTCCAGTGATGTGAAGTGACCCTTGGGCAGAAATTGTACGTTCTAAATTCACCTACAGCCAGATAAATTGGGACAAACACAAAATTAATCAAACTAAGTCAAACAGCAGTGAGAATCAATCAGTTCCAGGATGACCCAAATTTTCTTACACCTTGACTTCCAGCCAATGCCTGAGCATTATATACCTCGCTTGGAAATGTCAACAATGACGGGTTTTTGTACCAACACTTTGAATGCTTTGAATCCAGCTAATGACCACATGTAGACATTTGTCACAAAACTACCAATCAGTGGGCGGTACGGTGGCACAGTGGTTAGCACTGCGGCCTCCCAGTGCCAGAGACCCGGGTTCAGTGCCCTCCTCAGATCACTGACTGTATGAAGCTTACGCATTCTCCCCGTGTCTGCGTGGGTTTACTCCGGGTGCTCCGTTTTCTTCCCACAATTCAAAAATGTGCAGGTTAGGTGAATTGGCCATGCTAAATTGCCCATAGTGTTAGGTAAGGGGTAAATGTAAGGGCATGGGTGGGTTGCTCTTCAATCGGTCCATGGGGACTTGTTGGGCCAAAGGGCCTGTTTCCACACTGGAAGTAATCTAATCATTTTCCAAATCATGGAAAATAAATCAAAGGTCTTGAAATGAAAGTAATCACTGCACATAAAGCCATAAGATGGTCTTCAAGGCCACCTAATAATTGTTCAGTGAAAAACCTTTTGTCAGTATCATATTGTTCTCAGGATAAGTAAACACAGCAGATATCACGCTATCACATCATCCCAAAGATATGCAAGAGATACCTACTTATCATTTACACACCACATGTTCCCATGCCAATAATCACATGACTAAGGATGCTGATAGTAACATGTATCGAGATGAAGGAATTCCTAAATATAGGCGAGTTTTCTAATAAGTTCCCTCCAGTCATCATGTTAAGTAAATGTAATTGTGGCTCAGTACATTGTGAACAGATCCCCATTAAACCTTTTCACGTGTTTACTCAGAGACATTATTGGAAAATTTCCTCTATAAATACTATTGACTGTATTTCGCTATAATAACCATGTTCCTTATCGATTTATTTTCTTTGTAATGCTGACACAAATGTCTGAATATTGATGACATGGAAAATTCAATGGATTATATATTGTATTTCTACAGAAGAAAAGCTGAGACAGCAAGTACAGATTGCAGGAGTATCTGAGAATGTTGAATGACAAAACAGTTCTGATCAATAATCACTGCATATCGAATGTATTTTCTAAACCATCATGCCAGCATTCTAGTTCTCAGTTCACTGATACTAATCACTGTGTAATCAATATCAGAACAAACTCGTTTGGAAATATTGAATCATTTAATGTGTCAGCGTTCTAAAATAAATTACCAATTCATTGTTAGACCAACATCACACTATAATTCTGTTTAGATTTAGTAACAAATATCATGAGATTCACATTTCAATTTAAACCATTGTTTCTTCGTGCCAATTTTACAAAGGAAAAATGATCTTTTTTTCCAGGTCAACACAACCATGATCCAAGCAATGATTTCTCATCCAACACTGACAGGAAATATCTGATGCCTTCTCATTTGAATGTTCACAGAAATCATTGGATTAATATTCGGCATTACAAATGAAGATATGTCTAATTGTTTTAGACTCCAATAATAAATGTTTATTTCTACATGTTGCAGATAGCAATATGAAGTTTCTAATTATTTTAAGTTTGCAGTGACCTGTTTTAAGACTTTCCTTATATCTAATATTTAATCATTGATGAAATCCAGTATAGTTGGCTTTAAGTGTGGAATTAAGTCTCAGTGACGTAGGCATATTGCATGGTACTGTTTCCTAGTGTTATCGAATGCAGATTTTTATTTTAATACTGAAATCCTGGTTGATTTGCTGTTGTAGGGGTGCATTGCCCCATCTGGAATAGAATGGCCTATGTTGGCTCATAGGAAATGTCCGACAAACAAAAAGACGCAACCTGCCTTAGAATTAAAACACAAGATGGTGAAGGAGAGATAAACTAACAGTCTGTTCCAATCTTGATGAAAGAAAATAATATTTTGTGAAATCCTACTCCAAGTCGATAAGTTCAGACAGTTATATTCCAGACAGTAATAAAAACATGCGAGATACAGAAAAACGACCAACCCTGACCTTCATTAATGAAAGAATAATTGTCCCAGTGAATGAATAAACACCAGCTGCAGGATACAGCCCAGATAACTTGCACAGCAGCTATCAGGGCAACAGACAGGGTTCATTTGTCAGAAATAGTTACTATTTTAAAGTTGCTCAGAACATTAAAAAAAACTTCTAATTGCAGATTCTTGAGAATCGTGGACAAGGCAGAATGCGAGGCTGGAAGGAGTGTAATAATTAACTTTGTAAACTGAAGAAATAAGATACATTGAGAGATACCAATGCCGAGATATTTTAGGACCTTTTAAACATCATGAAACAATAGGAAGCTGGGGCTATCCATAACAATGTCCATCTGAGTTTAGGTGTTCTACAGGATCGGGTGTCTGTATAAGGAGGGAAGGACTGTAACCACATTGCATGTGGCCATTGTAATATAGCAAGTGTGTAAAATTATTGCTTTTTACTGTACATGTTACAGTGTGTCATGGATTTCATTCAGAGATTGGCCTTGGGGGATGATCCCTGCAAGGCATTCAAAAAGGTCCCCCGCAGTAGGCTATTGTACAAAATGCAGAGGAATGGGATTGTGGGAGATACAGCAGTTTGGATCAATAATTGGCTTGCTGAAAGAAGACAGAGGGTGGTGGTTGATGGGAAATGGTCATCCAGGAGTCCAGTTACCAGTGGTGTACCGCAAGGGTCGGTGTTGGGTTGTTTTAAAAAATTCTCAAGGTCAGGTTCGTAGGAGAGTAGTCTGACACAGAACAAACGACCAAGAGGCGAGACTGCTAGAATATGGGCATTTTATTCCCCGCAGCGTCGCACAACGGGTCTGGCTTATACTCACTCTACATGTTACCAAAACTGGGAGCCGTCAGTTCTCGTAGAGCGGTTGCCAACAACCCACGCTCGGCGGTTAAACGTAACCCCGGAGCAGACTCCCCGAACTGGAGACTTT
>NW_025213719.1:8679-17832 GCF_004010195.1 Chiloscyllium plagiosum | reverse complement strand
CTTGACCTCCTTCCACCTATCGCATTTCCAATGCCACTCCCCCAAGTCCCTCCTCTCTACCTTTTATCTTAGCCTGCTGGGCACACATTTCTCATTCCTGAAGAAGGGCTTATGCCCGAAACGTCGATTCTCCTGCTCCTTGGATGCTGCCTGACCTCCTGCGCTTTTCCAGCAACACATTTTCAGCTCTGATCTCCAGCATCTGCAGTCCTCACTTTCTCCTATGGAATGCTTTGCCTGCAACTGTAGTAGATTCGCCAACTTTAAGTACATTTAAGTTGTCATTGGACAAGCATATGGACGTACATGGAATAGTGGAGGTTGGATGGGCTTCAGATTGGTATGACAGGTCGGCGCAACATCGAGGGCCGAAGGGCCTGTACTGCACTGTAATATTCTATGTTCTATGTTAACTGGTTGCAGCATAGGTAAACATTTTCCACTTCCCAGAGTTCGGCCTGCCTTCTGAGTCTTCATTCAGTGGAATACACTCCTGCAGCTATGATGACACCTCAATTCAATACAAACACTTGCTTTGTGTGAAATTATTACTTTCTGAGCAATATAATTTCCATGTTAAAATTGCTTTACTTTTTATGTGTGCTAGAAAACTAGTGTTAGTGTTCAACTAACACTAAATTTAAATTTAGTGGAAACACTACACTGGGGTGAAAAGAACGATTCTTCAGCTCAAATCTCACATAAAATGGCTGTTTCTATTTTTCAAATCCTATGACCTCCAAAACAATATTTATTTAATTTCATAAGAAGAAAAAAAACTGCTTTTGAAATGTTGAGATAGTTTCTTTTTCTTCCAACATTAGTTTACAATGAACAATAATCACACAATTATCAGTCATTTGGTACAAAATGACTTCTGGTATCCAATGCCATTAACTCGACATTTCCTTCACAATAATACTCACTTTCCTGGCCTAATATTCTTCCTAATTCTGACATAAATGTCTAAACATTTATCATGGTAAAAATTACATTAATAAAATAGACATGACTCTACAAAAAAAAACAATTGTTGCTGAGTGTTTTTTAATTATTAAAGCCACGTTTTACATTTTAATTTTCAGTTTATTAGTATTAATAAATATACAATCGACATCAGAGCAAAGTGCATTCAAAATATTAAGTCAATTTATCTATCAGGATTTTTTAGAAACAATTATCAATTACAGTAATTACACAACACTTTAGCTTAGAATTTGTAACAAGCATCTGATTGTCGCCCTGCCCATTATGGTTGGGAACATTATGAAGGAAACTTGTGCAGCTCTGTTACTGTCAATGCTACCAGACCAGTAGGCACAGTTTCAATTCCCACCTTGTACAGAATTCTGATTCGAAAATATCTAAGAAACAATTGAATTGCCTTTCAATTCAATATTCAATATGCTTCCATCTGTTGTTAATTCCAATAATCACAGTATTTGTTATTTAGTTTCTTCAGGTCACTAATAACAGAATGTATCTAATTCCACTCAATCAATATTCCTTGGAAAATATTTGAGAATGTTGCAGTCATAAAGATGAAATATACGAAGTAATTATATTCATTGATTTTGTTTGGTTCTGAAGAGCTTAGTTTGGACAACACATAGAACTTGATGCTCCAGTGCTACAAATATTAGAAAATAATATTGTTCTTCTTTAGTAAAATAAACAAATGCCGCTTGCTATTATTTATCAATTTTTAGTTATTGATCTATGTGAATTTTGTGAAATGTTTAGTTTTCCACTCACCTATTTATGTTGAAAGTAAGATTGAAATGCTGTGAAAATATCAGGGTGTGTTCATTTGAAAATTGACTTTGCATATTTCTCACTTACCTCATTTATTGCATGATGTCTTAAGTGTGTTTTGCTCAGCAATTCTAGTAAATATTTAAAAATGTCTAATCTTAAATAAGATCCTTCACACCCAAATATCAGTCTGTTCCTAATTCATGTAACTACCTCAATTTTATTGAAATCAATGTTAACACAAAACAGTGCACATAAAGCAACACAAAGGTCCTTATCACCACCTGATTATTGAGTAAATACCTTATTTATCCTGAGACTAATAACAACAGTAAGCATTTGTCTACTATTCCCTGCAGTAAGTGCAATTGATATCTTATATTTCAGTTCAGTCGTCAACGATGATTTATATTGTTTAAACCAATAATTCTACTTTATCATGGACATTGACTGTAATACAAGAACATTGGGAACAAAAAATTTGTCATTCTAACAATTTTTAAGCTTTTTGTTGTGTACAGCAGACAATTCAAATTATAACCATTTTTGTTGCAAATTCCACAAACGCTTCATTTCAAATTTGTGTAATTCCTACGTTTTTGTAAAAAGGTTAGTCGCCACTGTATGTTTCATATTAAAGGATTGCTTTTTCAAATCATATGTGCTACAAAATGATTATTGCTTTCATTTCATTGTAGGAAAAGGACAGCTTTGATCACGTCGATTGTTTTTTGCCGTTTCTATTCCGACGTTATTCATCATTGTACAATAATAACAAAATTATTAAAATTGCTTCATATACCACATGTTGTTGACTACATTGTTTGTTCAATTTCCTGTTTAATTTCATGATCTACTAATTCTCTTCCAAATTCTGACACAAATGTTTAAACATTCATCATAAGATTAATCATATAAATCAATGTAACACATCTCTACAAGGAGTTCAGTGGATGGAAATTCACAATTCTTGTATAATGTATATTTTTGTGTTAAAAAAGAAGAATTTTGTTCAATAATCACTGCATGGCTAATTTTTTTCTTCAATCCATAAAACTAAGTACTATTCCTCAGTTTACTGATCTTAATAAATATTCAATCAACATCATAGCAAAGTGCTTTTGAAATATTGAATCATTTTAATTCTTTATGTCCAACACTAATTATCAAGACATTGTCATTACAATAATGGCACATTTTTTAAGAAAGCCTTTTGAACAAATATAGTAAGATTCACATTTAAATGTAATCCATTGTTTCTTAGTACTAATACTACAGTGTGAAAATGCATTTATTTTGCAGGTCACCTATCTCACAACAGAACCAATGACTTCCCATCCAACATCATTGCAAATATCTGATATTTGTTCATTAGAATGATCAGCCTTAATCTCAGCTTAAAAAAATACAGGGAACTGTAATTACTTTTCACTGAATTAATTCCAGTTCATTTCCAGACATCAATGAGGTTTCTCGTTATTACTTAATACATTGATAGACTTTGATGATTTAATTGTTGTTGTCTAATAATTTTTAATATTCATTCAATCCAGTACATTGTGCAAATGTGGAATTACGGCACAGTACGTGAACTACTGTAAACATTTTTCAGTGTACAATGTCACAATCATTGTTAATATCAATTTTTATTTTGCCTGTGGAAACATAGTGGAATTCATTTAATTATATTTCACTTCAATGCTAAGATTTATCGTGTTTGTAATCACAATAAGACTTAAGGATTTTTCATGCAACGAAGTCAAATGATAAAGAATTAACATCTCTTTATTGTTTCATTCAAAAATAACAATAAATTTTGGATTTTTGTAAGTTGTATATTTTTAGAAAGAAGGAATGTTGTCTTTAGTCGAATGCTCGCATTCAATCACTAATTCACAGTATATGCTGTTTATTCTCTTCGAGTTCTCAAGAAAATAAATTAACTAGTTCTGCTGGTTCTAAATTCGTGGAAAATATTTGAGAATGTTGTGGTCTTAAAGGTGAAAAGACTAAATGATCGTAAGTGATCAGGTTTTTTTGTTCAAACATTTCGAACACATACTCTGTCATTCTACAGTATTTCAAACGTGTAAAACAAGTCGCTTTCTTCATTTGTAAAATAAATATATGCCACTTCCAATTATTCATTAGTCAGCTAATTACCTACGTTTGTTATTAAAAATTGCAATTCGTCTAAATATTGTTATGACCTTTGATCAAATTAAATTTCTATTTCATGTTCATTCATGAATTGTCTTTTTTTTTGTTTTCCATTCACCTATTCATATTGAATGTAAATTTGACATGCTTTGACAATATCGGAGTGTGTTCATTTGAAATATATCTTTGCATATGTATCACTGATTTTACTTATTGAATATGGTTGCACAGTGGCTCAGTGGTTAGCATTGCTGCCTCACAACACCAGAGACCTCAGTTTGATTCCAATCTCGGGTGACTGTCTGTGTGGAATTTTCATGTTATCCCCATGTCAATATGACTTTGCTGTGGTTTCCTCCCACAATCGAAAGATGTGCAGATTAGGTGAGCTGGCCATGCTAAATTTCACATTCTGTTCAGGGATGTGTGTATTAGTCAGCAGGAAATGTAGAGGAATATGGTCGGGAAATGTGTTTGGCTGGGTTTCTCTTTGGAGGGTCATTTTTTTCGACCAAATGGCCTGTCACCACACTGTGCTAACAGGGATTCTACAATAGTTTAATTGGGTTTCTCTAAGCAATTCTAACTTTTTTTCAAAATTTGACTTCAGTTAATATGTTTAATACTTGATTATCAATGTGTTCCTAAATCTTGTAAAAAACTCAATGTTTTTTGAAATCAATGCTCACACAAAACACTAAAGATGAGGTCACACAAAGGTCCCCATGACCAGCTAATTACTGTTCAGGGGAATAATCAGAGTAACTATCTGATTGTTCTTGAGATCAATCCCCACTGCCACAGTAAGGATCTGGTTCTCATTCTCTCCAATAAATGCAGTAGTTGTCCTCTGGTATTTCAGTTCAGTAATTACACACGATACTGGTTGGTCAAAGCTGTGGTTATTCTTTATTATGAATGGCCAAGGATTCTAATGGAAGAGGTGTTCATATGTCCTGATGTGTTGCATGATCACAAATAATTTTCAGTCCAAATATTGCAAAAAGAAAGTGTAAATTTGGTTTTGTTCAACTGCCGAGGCTAACATTTTCTGTTCATGTCCATTACAAATATTTGGAGAAAGTGAGGGAAAGCAGATGCTGAAGATCAGAGTCAAGAATGTGGTGCTGGAATAGCAAAGTATGTCAGGAAGCATCTGAGGAGGAGCAGAAACCACGTTTCAGGCATAAGCCTTCATCGTCTTATTGAATTCTTTGAGGAGGTGATCAAGCATGTGGATGAGGGTAGAGCAGTGGATGTAGTGTACATGGATTTTAGTAAAGCATTTGATAAGGTTCCCCATGGTAGGCTTATGTGGAAAGTCAGGAGGCATGGGTTAGAGGGAAATTTGGCCAGTTTGATAGAAAACTGGCTAACCGGTCGAAGTCAAAGAGTGGTGGTAGATGGTAAATATTCAGCTTGGAGCCCAGTTACAAGTGGAGTCCTGCAGGCATCAGTTGAAGATTGGAGTTGTGGATAGTGAGGAGGGCTGTTGTTGGCTGCAAAGGGACTTAGATATGATGCAGAGCTGGGCTGAGGAGTGGCAGATGGAGTTCAACCCTGCGAAGTGTGAGGTTGTCCACTCTGGAAGGATAAAAAAAGAATCCGGAATACAGGGTTAACGGTAGGGTTCTTAGTGAGGTGGAGGAACAGAGGGATCTTGGGGTCTATGTTCATAGATCTTTAAAAGTTGCCACTCAGGTGGATAGAGCTTGTAAGAAGGCCTATGGTGTATTAGCGTTCATTAGCAGAGGGATTGAATTCAAGAGTCGTGAAGTGATATCGCAGCTGTACAGGACCTTGGTTAGGCCACATTTGGAGTACTGTGTGCAGTTCTGGTCGCCTCACTTTAGGAAATATGTGGAAGCTTCGAAGTGGGTGCAGAGAAGATTTACCAGGATGTTGCCTGGAATGGAGAATAGAATCGTACGAGGATAGGTTGAGAGTGCTCGGCCTTTTCTCATTGGAACGGCGAAGGATGAGGGGTGACTTGATAGAGGTTAATAAGATGATCAGAGGAATAGATAGAGTAGACAGTAAGAGACTTTCCCCCCGGGTACAACAGTGTTACAAGGGGACATAAATTTAAGGTGAAGGGTGGAAGGTATAGGAGGGATGTCAGGGGTAGGTTCTTTACCCACGGAGTGGTGGGGGCATGGAATGCACTTTCTGTGGGAGTGGCAGAGTCAGAATCATTGGTGACCTTTAAGCGGCAATTGGATAGGTACATGGATGGGTGCTTAAGCTAGGACAAATGTTCGGCACAACATCATGGGCTGAAGGGCCTGTTCTGTGCTGTATTGTTCTATGTTCTACATTCTATCGTGAATCTCCGGCTCCATGGATGCTGCCTGGTCTGCTGTGCTTTTCCACCACCACACTTCCGAAATAAAAAATATTTGTCTGCTTATTTGGAGCAAATATTCTCTTTTTTCTCTGTAATATAAATTTACTGTGCTTTCTATTCACTCAAGTTCTCATTTTAATAGCTCCTCGTTTTCTTCTTAATATGATACATATCTCAAAACTCCGGGCACAATAAAAGTGATATGAATTATAAATTAGTATCTGGACAAGAGAACCAATGAATAGCTGCATAGACCTCTTGAAAAGCCATGATTTTGAATGAAAAAGCAATGCCTCCGAAAAAAAAATCTCTGCACGTCTGTATCCTTTTTCAATTCAATAATCCTGCAAATAGCTTATAATTGTCAGTTGATCTCTCTTAATGAGTACCTAATCAATGTCATTGTAAACCACTGAAAAAATTGAAACTTTTATTTGTTAAAATGCAAAGTTTCATTCTCAATTCGTTATTAAAACTATAAGGGAACCATATTTTACCTATCCACTAAGGTCAAGTGACCTGTAGCCCATAATTGAACATTCTAATTATGCCTAAAGCTTGAGAAATCAGAGCTAAAAAGATCAAAGTAAAGCAAACGTTAGACAAAATAACCAGTTCCAAAAAACAGTGGAAAGCCCGGTTAAAGAGTTCACAACATTTCTGGAGATCCAGTTACAACCAGCCCGAGAGCTGTGTTTTGGAGAGGTTGAAGCAGACTTCCTGGCACCTTAACTTGCAGCGTTCGACACCTCGCTTGAGAATTACGACAAGTGAAGGGTGTTTGCACGAAACCCATTGAATGCTTAGAACCCAGAATTTTGGTGAAATCTTGTAAACGTTTCGCAGATCATGGAAATCAGCTCAACATTATTGAAATCATAATACTCGTAATGGTCTTCAAGACAACCTAATTACTGTTCGGTGAAAAACACTTTGTACATGCCTTATTTTTCACAGCAAACATCACAGTCTCACCGGATCCAAAGATATGTAAGAGAAACCTTATTATAATTTACACACTACATCTTTCCCAGACCAATGATGACACCTTATTACTTCTGAATGAGGATACTACGCGTAACATGTATCGAGATGAAGCAAGTCTTAAATATAGGAATCTTTTTCTGATAGATTGTGGGATATAAATGAATTAATGTTATTTCTGCAAGTATAAATTCTGATACAGAATAGGAATGAGAAATACATATTCAGCAAAAAGAAGGGATATGTTAGCATGAGATGTGAATACAGAACAATGGTGGATATATGGGCAAACAGGAAAGCATCTGTTTCCCCCTTACACGGGGACACACGAACAAACCCTAATCAAAGAGGTCAAAGTGGCCTCTAGATGGAAATAGATGCCGATAGAAGAAAAGATATGCCTAATCAATAATCTATAATAGACTGACGTCAAACACCCTTATGGGAGGCAGAGATAAGAGTTTGTCACGGACAAAACAGGATAAACAGAAGTTGTGGGATAAGTCTTAAGGAAATGAGTGACGTAAGCGAAGCAGGGAACAGACAATGGAATAAGGAAAACATATGGTATAAATTGCGAGGGTTTTTTTGGATAGAGTGTGCATTTTGTCATTACCTTACCAGGTAATTCGACAAAGCACCCATCTATAGGTGCACAAATAAACGGCTGATTCAGATATTCGTCTCGGACTGAAATTATTAAAGTGAGTGAGCTTTTGTTTCTCACAATTGGTGGCTCGTGTCCGGGATTTTCTTCCATCACCGGGGGGAGTGGCTGGCCTTGGACACTGGGAAGACGCGTCCCGTTCCCCATTGAGGAGCGGTCTCGTGTCCCGGTTTGGTCTCAATATGGCTTGCGCTTTTGGTAAGGAAAAAGCCTCCGGGGAAACAAAGTAAGGACACGGCAATGGAAATGGAGGCGGGGTCCCTTACAACATTCCTCCGGAAAGTCCTTTGGGCAGGATGTTGTGGAAATTGGCAAAATAATACTTGTACAAGGGAGAAAGATGATTAAATATTGTTGCTTTGTATGGACTAAGGACTCCATTCTTCGCCCCGCTGTCTTCTGGCCAAAGTACAGATCGGACGAAGACTGGGTTTGTGAATATCTGAATTTATATGTCAATGTGCGAGAGACAGAGAGAGAGAGAGAGACAATGTAAAGAGCTGTACAGCTGGTAGGAAGTTTAACCCTTTGTGATTTGGTTTGAGTGAACATTTGTTTGTTGGTGATTGAATGTTTGTGTTTTATTCCCTGGAGCTTGTGTTCCGGGACTGTTTTGAATCTGATTTTGTTATGGAAACTTAACATGATTTATTTTAAGGTTAAGGATTCTATTGTGATTATGAAAAAAAAAAGGAATGATAACTCCTGTTCTTTTTACAGATCATGACTGCCTTACTATCAGTTTCTAACTAATCTCTTTTATCTTTACATAAAAGCGATTTATGGAGGACAGTTGAAGTTTCAGTTCAACATTAGATTGTAGTAAAAGCAAAATTCTATAGTTAATATCTGTGACCTTGGATTCAGCCATTGTTCATGCATGAGAAGTTTTTTTTTAAAAAAAAAACTTGAGTAGACAAATTCTTTTAAGCCAAGTTCTGATTATTTTACGACCTATAGTATTGTAATTAAGCAATGATTGGTCAGGACTATTTAAGAAAACTAATTCTGGATCTAAATTAAAGGACTAAAACTGGGTAATTACAGTAAATTGCAAAATTGGGAACTGTATGCATTTTGCATTTTAACTATTAAATACTGAAGAAATGAACGTAAATATATATAAATATATTTATAAGTTAGGAACAGGCTTTGAAGGTTAGTCAAGCATGAATTGATGAATTGGTGTTTGAAGTTATGGGGAGCTAGAAATATTGCAATATTCCTTTAAAAAAAAAGA
>NW_025213719.1:0-2129 GCF_004010195.1 Chiloscyllium plagiosum | reverse complement strand
TATATTAATACCTGTTTGTTCAGGCCAATCCAAATACAAAATGACCAAGAATATCCCTTGTAAAATTCTTTGTAAATATCTGATTTTTGCCCATTTGAAAGATTACAATTATCTCAGCCTTTGAAATTCAGAGAGCTCCAATTATGTTTCCCTGCAATATTATTCTTCATTTCTATATATTACTCAGTCTAATATCAAGATGAGATATCTCATTATTCTCAAATTCACGAATATGATTTTTAAAATCCCTTTGTTGCTAATATATCTTATATATAATAATTGTGCAATCCAGTAAGGGGTATAAATGTGGAATTATGCTTCCGTACAATAAATACTGCAAGGACATTGCAAAGTGCAATCTCTCAATCATTGTGAATATTGTATTTAGTTTAAACTTGGAAATATGTTTGAATTGATTTGATTATAATTTACTTCGATGCTGACATTTACTGTATATCCAATCACAGTATCAGTAGATTATAAGGAGGTATCATCGTTCATTCCAATAATCACAGTATCTGCTATATACTTTCTTCTGGTCACTAATAGCAAGATGTATCTAATTCCAATCAATCAATATTCCTCGGAAAATATTTGAGAATGTTGCAGTCATAAAGCTGAAATATACGAAGTCATGATAGTCATTAGTTTTCTCTTGTTCTGTAGATCTTAGTTTAAAAAACACATAGAATTTTATGTTCCAGTGCTGTAAATATGAGAAAAGATCAATTAATTCTTCAGTAAAATAAACAAATGTCACATGATATTATTTATCATTTTTTAAATTACTGGTCAGTTTATGTATTGTGTAAGATTTGATTTTAGCTTTCCAGTCATCTATTTATATTGAATGTGACATTGAAATAGTGTAAAAATATCATGTTGTGTTCATTTGAAAGTTGGATTTGCCAACTCTCACCTAGCCCATTGATTGCATGATGGTTTAAGAACGTATCACTCAACAATCATAGTAAATTTAACAAACTGTCAGATTTTAAATCAGATCATTTGCATCCAATTATCAATCTGTTCCTAATTCATGTAAATATCTCAACTTTATTTAAACCAATGTTCACGCTAAACAGTACACATAGAGCTACACAAAGACTTTCATCACCATCTGATTATTGTTCAGTAGAATAACTTGAGTAAGTACCTTATTGCTCCTGAAACCAATGACCTTATTGTTCCTGAGACTGATAACAACAGTAAGCATTTGTTTACTATTCCATGCAACAAGTGCAATTGATATCTTCTATGTCAGTTCAGTAGTTAAAGATGACTTATGTTGCTTAAAACAATGCTTCTACTTTATCACGGATATTGACTGTAATACAATCATGCAAACAACAAATGTTTTGTCATTCTAAATATCTTTAAGTTTACTTATTTTACATTTGTGTGCAAGAGATATTTCAAATTACAACAATTTTTGTTGTATAATTCAGCAAACCTAAACTTTGAATTTGGGAAATTCTCCATTTTTGCTCGCTGAATTTCAAAGGCTGAGATAATTGTAATCTTTCAAATGAGCAAAAATCAGTTTATATAACACAGTAAATGACTGTTTATTTTCCAAATCACGCGCTCTGCAAAATGATTATTGGTTTCAGTTAATTGTAAGCAAATAACTACTTTGAACATGTTGATTCTTTTTGTCTTTTCTATTCCAACATTATTCATCACTGTACAATAATGACACAATTATTATAATTCCTTTATGTACCAAATGTCTGCATCATTTGTTCACTTTCAGATTCACTTTCATTATCTATTAACTTTCTTCCAAATTTTGACACAAATTTCTGAAATCTGATCATAATATTAATCATCTAAATTAAAATAACATGTCTCTATGAGGAAACCATTTGATAGAAATTCATATTTCTTGTGTAACCTGTATTTAGTAAAGAAAGATAAAAATGTTCTATAATCACTGAATGGCTCATTTTTTCTTCAATTCATAAAGCTAATTACTATATTGTATTCCACAATTTACCAATTTTAATAAATATTCAATCAACATCACAGCAAAGTGTATTTGAAATATTGAATCATTTTAATTGCTCATATAACAACATTATCAAGTCATTGTAATGATAATAATTGCGAAATTATTTAAGAAAGTC